>NW_004567119.1:6155266-6237493 GCF_000260355.1 Condylura cristata | reverse complement strand
CCCCCCCCCCAATAATGTCACACTATAAAATTCTAGAGAGAAAAAATAAACCTATAATGACAGAAGGTCAATGGTTGGGAGGGAGGGATGGAAATGTTCCCTGTATGGATCCCGGTGAGCGTTTTTATGGTCTATGCATTTGCCAAAATATATCAAATTGTATACTAGAATCTTTCAGCTTTTTTTTTTTTTTTTTTGAGAATTCCCGAGTTACCATTGACACTTCAGTACTGAAGAGCTGAGAAGTATTTACATGTTCAAGCAGAACATTGACAGGTTAGCCTTCAGTGAGTCTCCTTTTGAGACAGAATAGTCACTCAGCCAGCTCTCTTCATGTAGTTGTTTGGTAAATCCTTTAAAGAATGAAGAGTGAAGCCAAATCCTTTCCCCTCTCCGAATTTTTCCTTACTATTTTACTTTCTTGTAAGTTTATATATAAAGACATGGATATATGGGCATTTAAAAAGAATTCCATGTACATCAGCACTCACAATAAATCCAAAATTAAATCCTGTGGGAGTTAAAATCTGAATGTGGGTGCAGGTTGGGATGCGACACGGTCTCTTCACAGATGTATCACACAGTTCAACTGTCCTCAAAAGTGGGGATGGAACAAAGTCGACACCCAGCTGATGAAGAAAAGGCTGAGTTCTTGGCCATACAGCGTTTTATTTTTAGAATTGGGCTGGGCTCCAGGTGCCTTTTCCAGAACAGGCCAAGGAAGATCAGTCAGTTTGGTTTTTAAGATTTTCGTTAGCTCTGTGATCTGCAGCTCAGGGAGATACATATTGTTGCAGGACTATGTGCATTTTCTCCCAGTTGGTCATAACGCTTGAGTCCACTGGATGGGAAGAGGACCAGATTTGCTTGTTGGGGGTCAGCTTGTTAATCATGGAGCTTCCTCAATCTCTGCCCATTTCAATTGTTTAAACACTGCTCTCAGAGGAGACACTGAGTAAGGTTTATCTACAAGTTCTCTGAAAAATTGTTAAGAAACCCAGCGTGTTCCCTGCCAATCTTCTCTAAGAGGCCTCATGTAGAGGACCAGACTTATCCAAAGTTCCCACTCTCCTCAAATTTACCAAACAGAACCTTGTTGAGACAGTGGAGGTTCAAACCTAGATTACTGACTTATTACAAAAACCATTAAAGGCTACAGCTGATATACAGGTGGGGAGAGGAGTCGGACTCGGTATACTGGAGGGACATGGAACTTCCATGCTGGTTCTGAGGCCCCCTCTCCCAGCCCTCCACATATTCCCCAGGCCAGAAGTTCCAAATTATACACTTTAAATATAATCACTCTATTGCATGTAAATTATGCTTGACTAAAGTTGCTTTAAAAAAGTTACAAGAAGGGCCCTCCCTGGTGGCGCAACAGTCTAGGATGCAGAGCTGCAGGCTGGCCGCAGCCATTTCAGTGCCACTTCGATCCGCTGCCCCAGAGGTGACCCACAGGGCGCGGCAGACCCCTCCTGACCCGCCCACTGCTCCTGACCCGCCCACTGCTCCCCTCAGCAGTGTATTTCCTCAGTCGGCCTAACCAACCCAAGAGCAAAAAGGAACTAATTTAGTAATTAGGCAAAACTAACTAGTGGAAATCAGGAGAATGTTTATCTCTGTTGGATGTTGGGGGAAAGATTTGCTTTTGTAGGGTAGAACGTTGATTTCTTCATCTGGTCACGTGGATAGGTTTACTTTTGGAAATTCATATAGCTGAACATTTATGATTTTGTGCACATTTCTATACTGATATTATCTTTCAATTAAAAAGATTTTATAATTAAAAATAAGCAATTCTACAACACCTGTGACCATTGTGCAGAATTTTCCATCATGTTGCCGCTCTGTTTCAGGGTAACATCTGTGCCGCTGTGATTCTGGGACATGAATCCTCTTACTTTGCTTTTCTAAGTGGTAAAAAAATTTCCTTAGAAGTTTCTCAGAAAGCTATTTATTGTTTTTATAAGTGAGAGATGTGCCTATTTTAACTTCAAAGAAATCAGCCACCTCTTCCAGACAGGAAATTGCTGGGGAAATGAAATTAGATTGTTCGGAATGTTAATGCAGTTGGATTCCAGGGGGCGGTGCCTGGGTGTGCAGTGCTCAGGCCCCTCAGCTCCTGGGCTTTCCCCTGAGAACTGACCCTTCCCTAGCCCTCCAGCATGGGGTCTTAGCTCATGGCCACTCTATCTGTGCTTTGGGCTGCAGGAGCAGCTGATGGCACCCCATGACATATGGAAAAGCACCTGATAAGCCGTTCATCAGAGGTTTAATCTGAAAAACTTCAGATTTGAGACAAAACCGTTAGTTAGTTAGCCATGGGCCCTTGAGCTGGACGGTCTTGACGCTGGGAGGTGAGTAAGGAGAAAAGAGATGTCTTCTAAGGGGCTGCGAGACAATACTCATAAGCACAGAAAGACAGAGCGACCCAGATTCAGCCACTTCAGGGCAACCTGCTCCTCCAGCCCTGGGATCCCCGAGGTTGGCTGCAAGACGTCAGACCTTACCTCCCTGTTTAATGGATTTTGGATGTCTTCACTTCCTTGCACCCAAATGTTTCCTAAGATACTGTCACATAATCCAATTAAGTAAAAATCTGGGTCATTGCAATCTTAAATTTGCAATGACACCTCAAGTTGGATCAGTCAAATATCTCCCCCATTTCAGGGATTTCTTCTATGAAAGAGCCACTCATCTGTTTGACTACCTTAAGTCTTTCCCCTTCCTCCTGTCTAAACTCCCTCTCTCCTTCCAACAAATACCTATTGAGTGTCTGCTACAAACTGGGCACTGTGCCAGGTGCTAGGGATTAAGCAAACCAGACAAAAAATTAGTAAACCCAAATCCTCTGCCCTCACAGAGATGACTTTCAACTAAAAAGAAATGAAAAACATGAACATAAGAAAAACATGTACATATCGGGCCCTCCCTGGTGGCGCAGCGGGTTGGAGCGCTGCCCTGGGAAGCTAAGCCAAGCCGTGGCCACTTCAGGGTGAGTTCGATCCCCACCCTGGGGGTGACCCACATGGCGTGGTAGACCTCTCCTGTCTCCCTCGCTGCTCCCCTCAGCAGTGTACTTTGTCAATCTGCCTGTTCGGCTTCCCACTCTGTCTCTTGTGAATCCTCTCGCCAACCCTGCATCTCTGACCTTTCTGTATGTATAAATAAATAAAATCTTTTAAAAAAATAAAAAAAAATATATATATATATATTATGTGAGACGGTGCTGTGTCCTATGAGTAAAAGAAAGTGAGTAGGATAAGCAAAATGGAGATACAGTGGTGAGGGGGTAGGAGGAACCAGTTTAAAACAGAGTGGACTTCACTGAGAACAGGCCATTTGCAGTGCCCCAGGCAAGTGATGGAGTCTGAGGACAGAGGAATTAGAGAGTTGGAGGGAGGAGTGTGGCAGACGGAGTAACAGAGTCCAGGATGTAGGAACTCTTGTAGGCAAATGCAAAACGGGTACTTCTACCCCCTGGCTGTGTTTGAGCACATCTGGCCTCTGTTTTCAGAACAGATTGCAGAAGTCAGGGGTAAATTCAGGCACATTGTGAGTGGTCCTAAGGCAGCGAGTACCTTGGAGCCAAAAATCTGTGTTCTTATCAGTTTCATGCACTTTTCTCAACTCTATCTGAAGCTTTATCAGCCCATGAAACTAACCAGATATGTAATTGGAAAACACACTAAAAGTAAGAATTATCCATTATGCTACCCAGAGAGAACCACTTATTCATTTTTATATAGCATTTAGTGTGTTTGCTATGCACACATTTGTACATTTTAATCCCTCTTTAGCAATCAAAGATAGATATTCATATTTTCTAAGTACTTCATTCTCCAGGCCAGGGATTCTTACATTGGCATCAACGAATATGTACCAAGTTTTTAGGAATCTCTTTAAAGCATAAACAAAATTTGTTTGTGTGTTTTATGTATAAGAAAAATAAATTTCTCCAAGATTTCAGAGGGACCCATGACATCATAGTAGGTTATGAACCTCATCTGAAATGGTTTGGGCTTTTGTTGGTCATAGAACGATCTTGTTTATCATCCCCATCTTAATTCATACAGTGGGTTTCTAGCCAGATGTGTTTGTCTAACAAACTCCGTCCATTTGGCCGCAATTGGAGAAGATGGGGTAGACGTTTGGCCCATGCTATACCAAGCATAACCCTCCTGTCAGGAACTTGGAGCTGGCTGGAGACAGAGCTGGTTTCTGGCAGTGGACGAGGGGTGAGAAAGATGTCTCTCCCAAAGAATGAACAGAGCCAATACTTCCCAGAGACAGTCCATTTCCTGGCTCTAGCTCTTCCTAAGGCTCAGCTGTATTCCTACCCTTGGAAGCTATGAGGCACTCTTGTTTCCAGGGATATTCAAAATATTTAAAGCCAGTACTCTATGGGAACCAATGACTCAGAGCAGATGCCAGCGATAAACACAGATCTCTCAGCCATATTGAGGTGCCTTATCGGAATGGCTATCCTTGCCTATACCAGGTGAGTTTTCAGTTGAAATAAAAGTTGTAATTGAGAGATAGCCACTGCTCTTGCTCAACAGCGGTCCTAACAATTCCCAATGCACTGGACCTCCTAGACCGCTTCACCAGGCAGCTTCCTCTGTGGTCGTTCGTGACCCCACTTCTGGAGTGAAGGTCATAAACCCACAGTCAGCTGTTGCCTGTCCAGTTAAAGGTGAGTCTACAGAGATTATTGCCTTGCACGATTCGGACACAATCCTATTAATGCAGCCCACAAGAGGATTAGCTTGGAGGGCAGCTAAATCACATCACACTGAACTTAAGATCAACAAAAACACCCAGGCCTTTCTATGAAATAGGCCACTTCTTATCCCAGCCTCTGTGTTGATGAAGCACTACTCGTTCTGTTGCTCTTCAACCCAGGGGCCAATCTCTCAAGTGCTTTCAGAAGTTGCTGCCATATTAGCCATCTCGACCGACTGGTGTTGTGCTATTCACAGATTTGGAAATTTTACTCTACCCTAACATGATTAGGCTTGTCTGAAATTCAGTATGGGGGCCTCCTTAGTCAGCAGCTTGTGTCTCAATGGGGTGTCAGATGTTGCCCAATACCTAGAAGGATGGGCTGTGGTCTGACAGCTGACTTGGCAGTAGGCATTCTTGTGTGTTACCGAGATGGGTTTTAGGAGATGTCAAAATCAGCCTACCCAGGCTGAGTTGCAAAGCAAATTGAATAACTGGCATTGGAGACAAATACAGTTCAAAATGCCAAGGGATTTGTAGATGCAGAGGTCTGGCCACATCACATCTCACATGACTCAGAAAAGAAGGATGGGGAACCCAGTTCTACCGATAAAGTATGGAGTCAGAGTTCTGGGCTTGCCGCCAAGCTGCTGTTGTCGATGTGAGCAAATGACATTTTGCTGCCTCTTTGGCCTCTCTGGTTGGTCACCGGGTGCAGCCCTCCCCCTCCTGGCTTTCTTCCATGTTGCTTGATAAAAACGCTAATCAGGACAGTATCTGAACCAAAGGCAATACAGCCCTGGTGGTTGCTAGCTCTAGAAATCTGCAGAGCTGAGATCAGGAAGACTGAGAGAAAAAAACCAAGATGGCAAATCAAAATAGTTCAAGAAGTGCCCATCGGACACCTGACAGTTTTGTGGCTGTGGGGGTACAGGTGCTCTAGGGCTCCTGCACCCAGACTAGAAACCCGGTTTGCTGTACCCACTTCTACAGGTGTTTAATGCCAAAGTTATTTTGCACAAATGCTAGCTGATGGTTTAGTCACATGTTTCTCAGTAGGTCTCTTCTTTTTTTTTTTTCATGAAATGTGAAGTCCAGAGATTTCTTTGTTGGAAGACTGATGTGCCTATGTAGAAACAGTTGCCCCTTTGGGTTCCTCGTTAAGAGGTGAATGATCTTCAGATCATGATGCCTGACAAAAAGCTGAAGCTATTGATACACAAGGAATAAAACAAATCCATCATTTTTATTTATTAGACCTGTGATCTCGTGGGCCTTCCCTGGTGGTGCAACAGGTTAAAGTGCAGCTCTATGAAGCTACCACAGCCACTTTAGCACGAGTTTGATCCCCAGCCAGGGAGTGACCCACATGGTGCAGCAAACCTCTCCTGTCTCCCCGCTGCTCCCCTCCGCAGTGTACTTCAGTCAATCTGCCTGTTCTGCTCCCCCACCCTGTCTCTGGTGAATCCTCTTACCTCACACCTCTGGCTTGTACCTCAGTTCTTGTATGCATGAATAAATAAAAAATATTAAAAAAAATGGAAAACGGCTGCTAAAGGCACCATCCACTTCCTCAGGGGCTGGGGGCAGAAGTAGCAGCCTGAAGGCCCCCACGTATGGACGCCTCGGCACAGAGTCCACAGCCGACTGCCGGTGGTGAAGGTTCAGGTGTGATGAGGTAACTTAAGTGCCAGATGCCTTCATCATTCCCTGTTCCATGGAGCACAGGGGGGTGAGGGGGGGTGGAGGGCACCCAGCTCAGGACTGACAGAGCCTTTGCTTTACCACAGTGGGATGAGTAGTTTCCCACCCTCCCCCACCCCCAAGTTCCCACACTCTGTGTGCATAACCTAGATTTCAGATCTTTACTGGGTTGGCTTAGAGGGATAATTTTTCCTAGAACTCCTGTTTGAGAAAAGGAATTTCCTTCCATGGACTGCTTTATTCAGTTACTCATGTATCTTTCTTAGAGAAGACCACAGTGTGGGGAGATACTAAATGGAAATATTTTTAAGACATTTTCTTTTTTTTTTAAGATTTATTTATGCAGGCCAGAGGTGCAGGGGTGGTGAGAGGATTCACCAGAGGCAGAGTGGGGAGCACAACAGGCAGACTGACAAAGCACACTGCTGAGGGGAGCAACGGGTGGGTCAGGAGAGGTCTGCTGGGCCATGTGGGCCACCTCTGGGCTGGGGATGGAACTCGCACTGAAGCGGCTGTGCTAGCTTGCAGTGCTGGGTCCTAACCCACTGTGCCTCCAGGGAGGGCCCACTAAATGGAAATTTTAGGAAATCTCGGCCACCAAGAAGCATGCAGTCTTGTAGAGTTAGTCTCCAAGTTGTCTAGGTTCCAGCGTGCAGACACTGCACCAAAGTGTTGGGCAAGGAGCCATCTGTTCTCAGACGATGTATCCAGGGGCAGGCCTGGCTTTCACCAGGAGGTGTAAATGGCACCTCAGATGCCTTTTATTCCTAAGGGGTGTCTACACTGCCTGTCAGGACTGTCCATTCTCAGCATCCTCCCCTGCAGCATCCGGAGGGCCCAGAATCATTCTGCTTCCTTCTTGCCAAATGGGCACATAAGTATTCATATGTTCGTGCCTTGGTTTGCTTGAATGCATCTTGCAGATTTCTCTGGGGTCTCAGTATCTCCCTGGAGCCGTTGCAGAAAGCATCCTGCAGCTGCCTGTTGCTCCAGCGCCTGCACCCCTCAGGGGCCTGGCTACCCCCAAGGTTTCAGCCCCGGAGCTCACTCGGGTTTCCTGCTCAGCACCTTGCCTACTTTCCCGACTCCCTCTGTCCCCAGTGGGGGTGGAGCTCTGGGAGGAGGAACAGGGGATGAGGTTTGACTCAAGCAAGGTCCTTGACTGGACTTCATTTATCGGAGTCTTGGGGCCTCCGCTATGGATGTTACCAAGACAAAGTGAGGAACGGGCCCTACGGGGTGCTCATCTCTGTCTTGTTCCCAGTTTAGTCCATGTGCTGAAGGGAGCCCCAAGGGAACACCTTGTTAGTCTGTTCCGCGCTTTGATCTAATTTTTAGCATCACTCTGGGAATGTAGCCTTGTGGGAGCAAACCCCTGAGACCGTTGCTTCCTTCCATGTGGCCCGACCACAGGTCTCTGTGTGTACATGAGGCAAAGAGAGGGAAGAAGTGGGAAAAACCAAGGAGAAAGGAGGTCGAGGTCTGAGAAATGCTGCTGGAAATCACGAGGACCATGAACATGAAATTATGAAATTGCTGGTGCAGACTTTGGTGCGCTAAGCAATCCTCAGAAGGGAGGTCAGTGTGAACACGTGGGACTCCACAAGCCAGGCAACGCTAATGTAATAGGTAAGGATGTCTGTGGGCAACTTGATGGAATCAATGGACGGATCCTCACAAACGTGGCCCTGCTGGGCTTTAGTTGGAGGTGGGCCGTGAGCACACAGACCCCTGTCTGTGGTAGTGAGGAGGTAGGTGTTAGCCAGGTATGTCAGTGATGATGCTCTGCCAGGTGAAGTTCCAACCGGAGGTATAACCAGGACATCAGAACCTGGCACCAGGAACCTCCGGGTTGGCAGAAAGAAATTTTCACCTGGGACTTGAAGAAAGTTAGAACTGACCAGAGATGAAGCAGTGAAAGAGCGGGCAGACAGCAAACACAACCAGCACAGGCAAAGAGGAGAAACGGTGGAACATCCTGAGAACTGGCAAAGCCTCTCTGTGGCCAAGCACTTGTAGCAGGTGCAAGCGTCACAGGCAGAGAAAGGGTGTGGACTGGGTGAGGTGCTGGGCCAGGTTGCAGGTCGCAGGGCTTTGCTAGTGAGCTGACTCAGGTGTCCAGAAATTGTCCTGCTCCCGTGTGCAGGGTGGACTACGGGGCACGACAGGAGGCAGAAAATCAGTGAGGTATCGGCCGCAGAGACAGGAGGGATGTGAGCCAGGGCGGCGGCCGGTGAGGAGGTGTGTGGTGGGGAGTGCTGAGTGCTGAGTGTCTGAGCGTCTTCAGGTAGCTGGACGGAAGACAATGCCATTTACTAAAATGAAGGGTTTTTTAACAGTTTATTTTCGCATCCAAGAACTGGGGTTCAGGCCAGAGGTGCGGGGGTGAAAGGATTCACTAGAGGCAGAGTGGGGCTGAAATCCACTGCTGAGGTGAGCAGCGGGTGGGACAGGAGAAGTCTGCTGCGCCACGTGGGTCACCTCCCTGGCCGGGGATCGAACTCAGCTGCAGTGGCTGTGATAGCTTCATAGTGCTGCGCTTTAACCCGCTGCGCCACCAGGGAGGCCCTGAAGCGGAATGTTCTAAGACATGCTCCATTAAACTAAGTGAAAGTAAAGTATTTGCCCAGGAATTTGTGTGCTGAGAATCTGGAGGGAGGAGAACACTGCCACGCTTTCCCGAAGCAGCTCACCTTGACCCCATTTCTCAAAGAAGGGACGCGGACACAGGCATCTGCATGTTATCGTCGCCAACCGTCAGTTAAGATGGTGTCAAGACAACCAGCCTGGCAGGAGCAGGAGCGGACGCTTCTCAGAAACCTAGTGTGGTCAAACCAAAGCGGCCTGGCTCGTCTCCTAGATGTAGCGCTTTGGGCCTCGCGTGGAACTTTTTCATCTCTGGATGCGGAATCCCATGCCCTTGGCAAAATCAAGCCTAAAATTTTAATTGGAGAAGAAGAAGGCTCCTCTTCCAGAGACCAGCCCTGCCCATCAGAACCCATTCTCCACTTCCTCCTCCACAGAGAACTCTGATTTACTGCATGGCTTCGTGTGCAGCTAAAAGCCCGTCTCTCCCAGCCACCTCGGGGGCGTGGCCAGGGACTGTGGCAGCGAGTGAAGAGCACAAGCTTTTGGTTGAGAATCTGTCCCTGCAAGGAGACCTGGTTCAACGGGGTAAAGCGCAGCGCCATGAAGCTCTCTGCAGCCACTGCGGCAGGAGTTTGATCCCGGCCAGGGGGTGGCCCACAGGGCGCAGCAGACTCCTCCTGTCTTGGCTGCTCCCCTCAGCAGTGGATTTCAGTGATCGGCCTGTTCTGCTCCCCACTGTCTCTGGTGAGTCCTCTCACGCCGGCCCCTCTGGCCTGAATGCCTGTTCTTGTATGCACACATAAACAAGTCTTTAAAAAATAATAAAAATGAAGGCAGAGTTGTCCCTCTGGGGGTGCCAGGGAAGGGGCGCACCTAGTTTCTGGTGGCCTTGTGTGTCTTGTCTTGCAGGTAGACATATTCTCCTTACGTCTCTTCACGTCATACTCCCTCTGTGTGCCTCAGTCTCTGTGTTCAAATTTCTTTTGCTGGAAGGGCCTGGTCACACTGGGTTACGGTCCACACTTTGGACATCATCTTGACTGTCTGCAAAGACATTATGTCTGAATAAGATCACATCCCGAGGTGCTGGGAGTTAGAACACCAATATGTCTTTCTTGGGGGAGGTAATTCAACCCAAGATGGAATGAAACCCGCATTTCAGAAGCAGATGTAGGAGCAAAGATAGAGGGAACCAGGAGGTAAAAAGGCCAGGAATTCTTGGGGAAATGTTAGCGGCCTTGAACTTGCTCAAGCTCTAGCTCTGGGAGTTCAGACCAAGTTTACCTAAATCTCCAAGGGCGAGGGAACTTTCCCATGGCATCTGGGCTGCAGAAGCACAGGAAGAGGCAGGGACGATTCCTCCCAGAAGGGAACACCCCTCTTCAAGAAGCTGTAAAACCCTCACACTCCGGGTGGACTCACTGTCTCAGGAAGCCCTTCTCACAACACAGTTTCCAAGTATTTTTAATATTGATGTTGAGGTGCTTTCCAGCTGAGACCAGGAAGTTTATAAGACTAAAATGTAATCTTCATCATGTTACAGCAACATCAGTTTGAGTGGGGCAGGGGTGTGGCTGATGTATTTGTACTTACACAAGTAGAAAAAACTGTGAAAAAAGAGAGTTGATAGTGGATTTTTCTTGAATGCTACCAAGGTGGGGCGCGGTGCTTCTTGATCAACACTCAGGTAATTAGTCCCAGTAGAAACAGATGTGCTTTTTCAGCTGTCTCACTGGTCCCAGTAACTTCCAGATGAGCTGGCGCCTTATCCCAAGTGACAGTTCTAGTCACCTCCCGGAACAATTCTGCTTCGAAGCAGGAATCATCCCCATAACCTCAGAGGTCCCTTGCGCGAGGGAAGGATCACTCGATACTGCTCTTGCAGATTTACTCCGTGCTCTGGTTCTGAGATACCATCTGTGCAGATAACCACCAGGCTTCCCAGTTTGGCTCATCTACAGGACTCTCACCCTCACTAGGGGCTGTCATCTGTAAATTTTGGAACTTACATGTGCGCACACACACACACACACACACACACCCTTCCCACCCCAGCGCCTGGTTCACAAATGTGTTTGGCAGAAGGCCTGCATCGACTTTGGCTTTCATTTTGAGTCCCCATCCAAGTCATCTGTTTAATCCTCTGGTCCTGCAGTGAGTTCTGGGGTTTGACTTTTCTTTGGCTATTTTCTTCTTCCCAGTGGCCAGGGGTTCCCATATACCTATGACTTTGTGCCTAGATTTTGGGGTACTTTGCCTAGATTCCCTGCTCCAACACTTACCCATTTGTTTAGATTCCTGTCAGTTCCTCTGGGATCTGAGAATAGAGAATGTCATATTTATTCTCTTATCACCTTGCTTTGGAGAGCTGGCCCAATCCCCAGGTCAGCGAACTTTCTTTAAAAGCTACAGAGTAAGCATTCAGGCTTTGTAGGTCATGTGATTTCTGCTGAAATTATTCAACTACTGTTGTAGCACACAAGCAACCATTTATAATGTGGAAGCAGTGGGTCTGATTGTATACCAATAAATCTTTATTTATAAGAATCAACAACACAGGGCTCTCCCTGGTGGCACAACAGGTTAATCACCGCATTATGAAGCTCTCTGAAGCCACTGCAGCATGAGTTCAATCCCCCACCAGGGAGCTGGCCCACATGGTGCGGCAGACCTCTCCTGGCCTGCCCACTGCTCCCCTCAGCAGTGTACTTAGTAGATCTGCCTGTTCTGCTCGCCACTCTGTGTCTGGTGAATCTTCTCACCCACCAGTCCTCTGGCCTGTACCCCAGTTCTGTTTGCATAAATAAATAAATCTTTAAAAAAAAAATCAACAGGCTGCTGTCCTCTAGTCTATAACTTGTCTCTGGAAGTCTTATTTTCTATTCTTACTCCCACCTCCTCTACCTTTATCTTCTTAGACTGCTAAGAGTAAAGCACCTTGTTTTAAAATAAAATCCTCAGATAAGTCAGTAATCACCACAGGCTACACCAACGAAAATTAGCATGTGTGCCTGAGTAACAACTCCATTCCAGTGTTTCTGGCCTTCTCACAGGAGGCCAATAGATTGCGGCAATACTAGAGTCGGGCGCCACTTAGGCAGCTTTTGCTCTACCTTCCTCAAGAGGGCCCCACCTTGACTCTAATACAGTCTGGAGGGCCGTCACTATCATTGCCTCATCCAACACTATTGCTTCCTTTTTCCTTGAATAAGAGCCCTGACTCTTCTGTTCAACTCTGGCAGCTTTGTGCTCAGGACTCTAGGAAAACCAAGTGACGCCATTTTGTGTTAACCAAAGTTTACTCTGCCTTGATGGACGCTGTCTTAGACCAGGTAACTTTCCTGCCCTAGTAGATAACCAATTTCTCCACTGCTTCTTTCATCTGTACTAAACTGTGCCTGTGAAGCATACACATCTCTATGGAGCTTAGAAGGACAGGTGTGCATGACATGTTTCCCAGAAAATAGAGTGCCATTACCTAGCCAAGAATGATCACATGTAAAAGGATATAAGAAGATCCCAAGGTAGGGTGAGTTGCCCCTGCCTCTACCTGAAGTCCTGCTCTACAGCACTGGTGCTGGGGACTCTGTATGTAGATATTAAGTTGCCCTTAATATATTTTAACTGAAATTAAGCGACATGTGTGCTCCATTCTTCTGACCCAAACTTCTTCTCCATTTGGGGGAACTTACACATTTCTGTAGTTGCCCATTTCCTAAATGCAAGTAATAAATTTCCACCTGGGATTCATGTAGATTACATCTCAGAACCAGTAATGGGTGATGGTTTTGGGGAAAGTTTTCTTTCTGGGAATGTTCTGGGGAAGAACTTTTCTCTTTGATCAGAAAGAAAGGCTAAGGAAAAACACCCATCCGTCTCTTCCTGCTCGTGCTGGTCGCTGAATGAAAACAACCTTCTTGTGATTGATGGTCTCCTCGGGAACATGAGGACAGATATGCTCAATACTGGAACCTTGGAAGAAGGGAAAAAATGATGTCTGTTCCATTGTGGGGTGCTGCCCATCCCTTCTGGGGATAGTATATATGTCCCATATCAAACTTTTAAAATTCTGATAAATTCCAAATTCTAAAATACATCTGGTTTCAAGGGTTTTTGAATAATGGATGCTAGCTATGAGCTATCATTTTCATCCTGCATTGCGTAATAACACCCTTTTCTAGGGTGAACAGTACACACACTCTCTGGAAAAGCAGTAAAAGGGTCAATTGTGTGGTGAAGGGTAAAACCGACTTTCAATGATTAACTTCATGCACTATCTACAGACGTTGACTTAGAATGATGCACACCTACATAAGGTTAATACTACAGCAATAATTTTTTAAAAACACTTTCTGTATCTGGCATTTCCCCCCAGGACTAGCCCTCACTAAGGAATTTTGATTCTTTAGTCTTGATCTGAGGCTCTTCACATTTTTGTGGGGGGTGGGGCTATGGATTGGGAGAAAGATGACATCCCTTGGAGAATCTGAAGAAAGCTCTGGATCTCCCAAAGAGAAACTGCCAGAATGCATGTAGGATTTGCATACAATCCCAGGAGGCTCATAAATTCATCTATAACCCTCAGGTGAAAAAACTCCTGCGCTTTACACTAGAAGCTCCTGACGGCATTGACAGCCTCGCTCCTGTGGGGTCTGATACCCATCACATACTCAGAATTCCAATCTACAAATGAAAAGGAATTACTAGCTACTTCCAGTCCAGGAGACTTCAGTAGGAGCTTGTCTGTGGGTGCAGATTGGTTTCAATGAAGAAAAACCCTTGCAGGGTCCAACCAGCTTCACGATGCTGTGGTGGAATCAGAAAGCAGTGTGGTGTCAGAATCCCTCCCCTCTCCCCTGACCCACTCGCACGCACAATGTGTGAATCACATTGGAATCTGCAACAATGACATATGACTCCTCGTCCTCACGAAGCTCTCACTGTAACAGATTTCCTCACTTTACAATAAGGATCGCTCTATCTGCTTGTCTGATTAAATCTGTTTTAGTGAGGCCTCCACACTTTGAGCGGCCCGCAGGAAAACTGAAGGTGGTAAATTGCATCTTGGAAGTGCAGGCTTTTGAGAAATGTGTCTGCATCAGAACTCTGGGGGATGGAAATGCACAGGACTTGCAAGGTTTGCGTTTGTCATTCATTCATCCAGGCTGAGTTTCTGCCAAAGTCCTCTTCCTGTTAGTCACACGGGGGAGGAGGGTGCATCACCAGGGGTGGTCATAAATTACTGGGAGGCTCGGGCAGCCCCAGCGAAATGCTGAGGGGACCCTAGGTCTTGACACAAGTCTTGTGAACGATTTCTGAGAAATCCAAATGTATTGAGAAATCACAGACTGACAGAGGAATGAAAGGCTCAGACTATCTTTAAATTCACAGGCCAAGAATTAAACTTGTCCTTTATCTAAACCCAGAATCAGATGCCTGTGAATGGGTGTCTCTTTGCGGCATGGCCAAGAAAACGTGTACTTAAATGGCTCCTTAGTCTTTTTTAATAGGAACTTTGCTGTGTAGTCTAGAGTTTGCGTTTGTTTTATTTAGTTCTTTCGCTTGCCTGGCTTCTCTGTGTGAGTGAAATCAAGCAGTGTTTGTCTTTCTCTGGTGGACTACTTTCACTCAGCATATCGTCCAGCTCCACCTATCTTGTTGCAAATGACAAGATTTAATCTTTTTTAAAAGAATAGTTGAGTAGAATTTTGATTCTTTAGTCTTGATCTGAGGCTCTTCACATTTTTTGTGTGGGGGTGGGGCTGTGGATTGGGAGGAAGATGACATCCCTTGGAGAATCTGAAGAAAGCTCTGGATCTCCCAAAGAGAAACTGCCAGAATGCATGTAGGATTTGCATACAATCTCAGGAGACTCATAAATTCATCTATAACCCTCAGGTGAAAAACTCCTGCGCTTTACACTAGAAGCTCCTGACGGCATTGACAGCCTCGCTCCTGTGGGGTCTGATACCCATCACATACTCAGAATTCTGGGTAGTGCTTCCTGATGTGAACTTACAGCAAGAAAGCTCTTTTCTCCTTTCAGTGTTCTTTTTAAAAAGTCCAAGGCTTGATTAAAAATGCAAGTCTCTCCTTTAAGTTCTGCAACGTCGCAGTATATTCCCTTGATACAGAAAAATATATATAATTAAAAAAGAATTTTTTCCTCCCTAACTCTAGAATTATCCTGAACTAAATTTCTACTTAGGTAAAATGGAAAGTGTAATTATTGCTGCTGGGATCTGCTACAGGCTGTCCAACTTCAGCTTTCTGTGGACTGCTGAACCCCTCCTCCTCCTCTGGTGTCCCCAGAGCCACAGGGTAACACACCCCTGCAGGCATTGCGCTGGGTGACTGTGGGGGCTGGCATGGCCAGGCCTCCTTCAGTACCCTAATAACTGATATTGTTGAGTCTTCCTAGGCTGAAGAGGCGTGTTAGCTCCACAGCAGCAGCTAGTTAAAGGTTATTTCCACATTTGCTAGAGGAAAGGACAGCAAGAAAGCTGAAGTCACCAGCCCCAAAGGTGAGGAACCTGTCAGCTGGAAAATCCTGTACTTACCCATCACGCTCAGCCTCTCCTGTGTGCTCCAGCTTGTCAAAGTCAGTCAGATTCGAGAATGGATGGGGAAGAGATCGCTTAGCCTTCCACCCAGCCCAGGGCCCTGCCCTGCTGAGGCTTGGGGGGTGTCAGGGAGCTGCATTTCCGCTTCTGGGCTCTGCACTGGTCCCAGTGATGTGTGGTGGGTGAGATGAGCCTGGGGTGACCCTGCCCAAAACAGCTCTTATTCCTGGGGAAGAGCAGAAGGCAGACAAAGGGCTGAGGACGTTCAGAGGGAACCTGCTAGCAGGCAGATGAGGGCACTCGAGGCCGCCAACCTGTACACTCTGCATGGGTCCTGCCATCCACCACAGAAAGACAAAACATACTCGTAGTTAGTTAGAGAACTTTAACACAACTAGCATGCAGCAGAGAGAAAAGAAGAGAAAGAACAGAATTGAAGCGTTGTCCCCAGGCAAGGCCCGCTTACCCGTCCCCTCGTGGTAAGGGTCCCACCAAACAAGGTTGGCCCAAGCAGGACTGCCGAGGCCGGAAAGCTGGCTACAGGCCTCAGGCAACCTCTGGCGTGGAAGTGCCGGCAAGGGGCAGAAGGCCCAGCCACGTCTAGAAGGGTAAAAGCAAAGCCAAAACACAAGTCCAGATAAAGGCTGCCATGGCCAGCCTCCCTCCGGAGTCTCGTGCGAGTCTCTATCTCTTTCGAGTGTCTCCTTCCACGCCCGCCAGGTCCACTGTCCAGCCCAAGGCCGGGAAGTAGCCACGTGCTCTGTTCCATGGGCCTCCTCCAGGCCTCCTCTAGGCCTCCTCTAGGCCTCCTCCAGGCCTCCTCCTGGCCTCCTCCTGGCCTCCTCCAGGCCTCCTCTAGGCCTCCTCCAAGCCTCCTTCTGGCCTCCTCCAGGCCTCCTCCTGGCCTCCTCCAGGCCTCCTCTAGGCCTCTTCCAGGCCTCCTCTAGGCCTCCTCCAGGGCTCCTCTAGGCCTCCTCCTGGCCTCCTCCTGATCTCCTCCAGGCCTCCTCCTGGCCTCCTCCAAGTCTCCTCCTGGCCCCCTCCAGGCTCCTTCTGGCCTCCTTCTGACCTCCTCCAGGCCTTCTTCTGGCCTCCTTGCCCAGCCTTCTTTCCCAAGTCCTTTTTAGCTTCCCTTCCTACGCTCAGCTCTGCCCTTTATCAGGCAGGGCAGGAAACCTGGAACCTCCCTTTCTGTGGGCATTGCACTGTGATAGTATTACAGGACAAGGAGCGAGGGGCACACCGGAACCCCCAAACCTGCCTGCTCTAAATAGGTTCTGCCATCCGCAGCATCAAGACAAGACATAAGAGCTTTAATGGGAAGGAACTTTTATACAATGAGTAAGATAAAGGATATAATTACTAAATCAAACACCTGAAGTCACCCATTTCCTCATGGGTAAAAGTCCACCCAAAAGGGGTTGGTCCAAAGCAAGGCCTGAAAGTCTGTCACAAGACTAAAGCACCTTCTGGCTGGGGCCCATAGAAAAGGGTCACACATGGCCAGACAATTCTGGGAGGAAAAGAACAACATCAAAATTAAGATAAAAGCTGCCATAGTGGGCCTTCCCTAGTGGCACAGCGGGTTAAAACAGCACTAAGAAGCTAAAGCCACTTCAGTGTGAGTTTGATCCCCACCCCAGAGGTGACCACATGGCGCGGCAGACCTCTCCTGACCCGCCCGCTGCTCCCCCTTCAGCAGTGTACTCCGTTGATCTGCCTGTTCTGCTCCTCACTCTGTCTCTGGTGAATCCTCTCATTGCCTCTGCACCTCTGACCTGTATCCCAGCTCTGTATGAATAAATAAATAAATCTTAAAAAAAAAAAAAAAGAAAAGCTGCCATAGTGAACATTCCCATGGGTCTTCACCCACATCTGTTTCACCCAGTCCAGGACCAGAAGCAAGCAAAGTTTCTTCACATGTTTCTCTGTTCTAGGTGGCTCCATCAAGTCACCTTCTGGCTCTCCATCCTGCTTCCTTCTTCAGATTCTTTCTCTTCTCCGCTCAGTTCCACCCTCCTTCTGGGTGGGACAGAGAACCTGCAACTACCTCTTTACCTGGGGACTCCCCTGTTCCAATAGTCTGATCCTCCCACTGAGGCCCAGCATCTCACTGAGTTCCCTTGACTCTGCCCCCTGGGCTACCAGCCGGACTGTTACCCAGGCAAACCACAAGAAAATCCGGATGAGTCAGTGGCAAGTCTGGAGAAGCAGCAAGTACTACTTGGTTTTATACGTCCAAGCTGGGCTTGAGATAATGGAAATGGATGGGCCCGGAGTTTATGCCTTCACACAGGGAGCCACAGAGAGTGATCTGGCGGGATGCAGGGTTGGCGGGGTGCACTGGACAGAGTGGGAGGGAGTGGGCACTGTGTTGGAACACACTTCCCAGCATGGGAGAAGCCTAGAAAAGCTGCTTCTGAGGGTTTGGTGTTTTTGGCAGAGAAAATGGCAGCCATTCGCTTGATCTCTTGGTGGACCATTAGGTGAGTTCTGGATTTGGGAACTTCCCCTCTGTCCTAGCTCTCTGAGGCCTGCCTACCCCCTTCCTTGCGGTACCTTGCCAGGAAGTGCCATAGACTTGTGGCAAGTTTTTGGGCGTCAGCCACCTTCTTCAGGTAGATCCTGTTTGGCTGGGCACTTGCCCACAAGGGGATGGATAATTTTTGGAGTTTTATTAGAAATGTATTATATGAAGGGCCCTCCCTGATGGTGCAACGGGTTAAAGCACAACACTGTAAAACAAGCCTCAGCTGCTTCCACACAAGTTCCATCCTTCGCCAGGGAGTGACCCGCATGGCACAGCAGACCTCTCCTGTCTCCCCGCTGCTCCCCTCAGCAGTGTGCTTCGTCTATCTGCCTGTTCTGCTCCCCACTCTGTCTCTGGTGAATCCTCCCTTTTCCCCTGCACCTCTGGCTTGTACCCCAGTTCTGTATGCATAAATGAATAAACCTTAAATAGAAATATATTCGATGAAATCCTTTCTTCCTTGTCTCTCCCTCTGTGGCCACAAATTCTATTCCCATAGTCACACTGAGAGTCTGCCTTTGTCTTTCTTTGCCTTTGTTTTCGCAGACTGCTGTTTATAGGATGTGCCCTTTCACAGTTTGGGGTCCTTGGTTTCACCATAATGCTCTCACAGGAGGAAGACTGAAGACTGAAGTCTGTGCCTAGAAGAGGAAACAGATTAAGCAAAGGCCCTTGGTCAGAAGGCCCTGGAGGAGGACTAAGAAATGACTAGCTAGAGGGTTGAGGTACATAGTGTGGAAAGTCCGCAATAATCTGACAATAATCCAAACATTGCCTGTCTCCTCTTTTGGTGCTTTAAGAGCCAAAGAATTGTGCAGAATATAGAATAGGTTGGAAAGAACAAATGTCTGGTTCTCCATCACCTCCAGACACCCCTCCTTCTAACTATTGTGGGAAGATGGCATGACCTTGCTCACTGATTTGGGGTGGAGGGGGAATGTCTCTGCTTTGGAAAATATAGCAGTGGACTTATTTAAATGCATAGGCATTGTTTCCTTAATAATAAGTGAAAGGCAACTCTATAACGTTTGCTTTGAAGGTAACAAGCCTAACATTCCCATTCAAAATTGCTGTGGCTATAGTTAATTACCCTGATGCTAAGGCAGATTTAACAGCAAGTAGCATGGCTGGAGAAACAATATTTTGACTACTCTAAATAAAATAAATAAATAAACATCCTGTGACACATACTACTCATACAGTATTTGTGGGAAAACTACACCATTTGGGTCAGTCTCATGGCTGCTTACATGCTGGTGGGTTTCTTGTACTGTCCCACCCCTTGGTAGGACAATATGCTTATGAAACAATTAAATCTTTTCATCTGGAAGAAATCGCAGCAGCAGAAAGAGCTGGTTGAGTCAAAACGTGGAAATATTAGATCAGACTTTGACAATTTTTCAGCGGGTAGAGACGCCAGGTCTCTGTCTTCCCCCTAAGTGCTTGGGGAATATGAATGAAAAGTGATAGAGTTGGGAAGAAACACATCTAGAACAACCTCCTAGCTTGTAAAATTCCCCACATAGCATTGCAAATTCTTTAAACGCTCCACAATACAAACATCTCTTTGAAGAGTTGAGTCCATTTGTCATTCCAGTGGTGAAAATGGCCTTAACCCAGATTCAATTTACTCTGTTTTCACAAGCTGAACCCAGGTATATGGAAGCACTGGAAGTTTTGACAAGTTTGTCGTGGGAGGAGGAGGGTTAGTGTTGAAGGGGTGTTTGCCTCCCTGCTGTAACTAGATGTGTTTCTTCTTGTGCAGGGGAGAGGACAGCATTACAATTACATAGTCTTTATGACACCAACCAGGACACCACATCAGGGTTCTGGAAAATTCCAGGAGCTGGAGGAAAGCTCTGATAGAGGGGATAGTGCAGGTCCTGACTGGTAGGACAGGGAGGTTGGGAGTCGGCAAGATTGTGAACTATTTCAATTTCTTGTTCAAGGAACTAGTTGAGGAAATCAATCCTTCACACTGAGGGAATAGTACAAGTTAGTACAACAGTACAAGTTCCCATTCAGGGTCTATATGGCCTAAAATAAATAATGTAGAGCTATTCAGAATTCCACCCCCTCCTTGCAGTTCATTCGAGGGACCGAGGGAGAAGGTGGCTACTTTGGAATGCAGTGGGCTTTGGTGCTTGTGATGGTTCTGTTGCTCATGGTGCTAGGAGTATGGCTCAGCCTCCCTGTCACCTGATTCTCATGTGTCATAGAAGACACAACCATCTCCCTTTGCAGGATTATTGTGAGAACTTAATAAAATAATATATGTTTGAAAAGCTGGCTGGGCCCTCCCTGGTGGCGCAACTGGCTGAAGCTCCTGATGTCCATCCCTGGCCGGGGAGTGGCCCACACGGCGCAGTAGACCTGTCCTGTCTCACCTGATGCTCCCTCAGCAGTGGACTTCATCCATCTGTCTGTTCTGCTCCCCACTCCGTCTCTGGTGAATCCTCTCACTGCCCCTGTGCCTCTGACCTATACCCTGGCTCTGTATGAATAAAGAAATCTTTAAAAAAAAGAAGAAGAAAGAAAGAAAGAAAAGAAAAGCTGGCTGGCAGAAAGAAAAAGAAAAATACCACACACACATATGTGTGTGTGTATATATATATACATATAAAGTGTAATAAAGTAAAAACAGAAATCAACAAATAACTATAACCCGGACATGCTACAGGGTGCAGAGGGGAACTGGATCAAAACTGGGGTGGGAAGAGCCCACAGGACTCTGGTGATGGCACAGAGGTGAAGTGGCAGTGGGAAGTCCATGGGGAGGACAGCCGAGATGAAAAAATGTATAAAATGAAGAATGATGTAAAAAAAATCTATAAAATAAAATAAAAAGCTGGCTGGGCTTTTTCTTTCAGTACAGATGGGATTCCTTACCCATAACTCTCTCTCCCATTTTGGAATTCTCACCGGGTAGGCGCTGGGAGGATGGGCTGACAGCACTGGGGTTATCTCCACAGGATGCTCCAGGTCTTTGCAGCCCCAGCCTGCACCTCCAGACCAGCAGCTGACTCATTCCCTCAGGAGACCCTGGAGCAGTAAAAGAAGCGACCTTGGTTCAGGGCCAAGTGAAGCTGAGCCTTCCAGAGCCGAGAGCCGAGTGCAAGGCGTTGCCTTGGAAGTGGACCAGCCACGGATGGAAGAGGCCGGCTTCTCCCAGCGGCTGGCTGGCTTTGGAGTTTCCAGAGAGCCCGCCAGGGCTCTGCCACACGGGAGATGCTGTTCCCTTTCCTTGCAAAGCTGCTTATGTTAATGAATTGAGGCATCTTGGAGCTTGCTGAGGATATTTCCCACAAACATTCCAGCCTGGAACATATCTCCTAAGCTAAAAATATATTTCCTAGCCCCTAAAGCTTTATAAATTACCATTTCAACTGGAAGCAACGATGCCTCGTACATGTTCCCTAACTGAATGTCTCTTGAGGTGGAAAAAAAAAATCAATACTTATCCTAGCAGTCATCTGGGGCCTTACAGAGCAAAAGCCAGCCTGGCTCATTTACATGGTTAAAAGCACTCTCAGAAACCATAGATATAAAGAGAAAAAAGGGGGGGATGTGGGGGGTGTGATTTTACCATGTGTTGATGTGTCAATTCATTTGTGTGTCTGTTTCTCCAGAATGGGCAAAGAAAATTTCTGGAAGGATATTTTTAGGAGTTGTGTCAAGTCCTTTATTTGATGCTAAAGGCCTTTGCAAAATCTGGTTCATTTGATACAGTCGGAGGCTGCAAGCCTTGTTGATGGCTAGCTACCCCCACAGCGATAGGTCAAAAATTGGATGGTGAGAGTAAAGAGCACAGTTTCTGGGGAGCAGCAGACAGAGACCCCCCTTTCCCTCTGGAAGCAGAGGGCACTTTCTTTACTTTTCAGATTGTGTTTTCCATTCTGTTCTTTGTTTCACCAGGTGACTCGGGGTGAGCCTGAGATAGCCTGTCTATTGGTAGCCCCTGTGACATTGTGATTTATGGGGACAGTATATATTTGGCTATTAAGATGACCCCAAAATATTTCTTATTTGTATTTGGTCTTCATCCAAGGGTCCTGGCTCATCCGCTCTAAAACCCTGGGCATTAGCTAAGTGTGGAGGTGTTGTTTGTTATGTTAATGAGGTGGTTTTTGGATCCCACCTAGGGATGGTCCCCCAGAGTACCAACCACGTGTTCAGAGGGAAGGAACTCTCAGTTCCACCTCTGGGGATGGGAAGGGTGTGGGGGTTGAATCTATTGCCAATGGCCAAATGATTTCATCAGTCTTGTAACAAAACCTCCAGAAAACTTTTTTTGTAATTTTTTTTTACACCATAAACATATACTTTTTTTTTTTTTAGAAGGTTTATTTATTTATTCATACGGAACTGGGCTACAGGCCAGAGATGTGGAGGGTGAGAGGATTCACCAGAGACAGAGTGGGGAGCAGAACAGGCAGATCGACGAAGTACACTGCTGAGGGGAGCAGCGGGCGGGCCAGGAGAGGTCTGGCTCGCCATGTGGTCTCCTCCGGGGCAGGCGGCAGGCGGGAATCGAACTCATACGGAAGTGGCTTTAGACTCTCAGTGCTGTGCTTTAACCCTCTGCACCACCAGGTAAGGCCCAACATACACTTTTTTTTTTTTTTTACATCATTCTTTGTTTTGTGCATGTTTCCAGCTCAGTTGTAATCCCCGTGGGCCTCCCACCACTAACTCACCTGTGTACCATCACCACAGTCCAGTGTGCTTGTCTCACCCCAGTTCTGACCTTATTCCCCCTCCCATAAAATGCCTCTGTTTATAGTTGTTCATTGTTTCCCTTTTATCTCTCTCTCTGTTTTCTTCCTGATCCCTTATGCTCCCGATATGAATGAAACCATCCGATATTTTTCTTTCTTTCTGCCTCCAGAAAACTCCAAAAAGGCGGTGCTTGGAGTACTGCCCAATTGGAGCACACATGAAGATTTGGGGAGAGTGTGCACTTGGGGGACACGGAGGCACGGAGCCCTGCGCCCAGGTCCCACCTGCACACCCCTTCCACCTGGCTGTTCACCTGTATCCTTTATCATAATCCTTTTTTAATAAACTTGTAATCCCTTAAATAAGGTGTCATGCTGAGACGCTGCACAAATTAGTCAATCTGAGGAGCAGGTCCTGAAACTTCTCATCTATAATCACTCAGGTAACCTCCGAGGCGTGGGGCTGGAGTCGGGATGGAGCAGGGGAGTGGTCTGCAGTCCTGTGAGACTGAGTCTTAAACATGGGGCATCTGCTACCATGTCTGGGTAGATGGCGGGCTAGGATGGGCTAGGATGCTGTCACAGTGAGACTACCTAGCGTGCCCAAGCTTTGCTTGGTAGGTGTCCACACATTGGAGACTGCCCCCGAACAGTGCAATTCTTCCACACATTGGAGACTGCCCCCGAACACCTCAGAGGTCTGTTGGAGCTCTGAAAGTTCCAGAAAGCCCAAGTAAGGCTTTGGGATAGAGGTATTGCCAGCTCTTCTTGCCTTGCCAGAGAAGCTTCTTGACCTTATCTTGACTCCTCCCACTTTTGGAGATGGAGGGCCCTGGGGACAGAGTCTGAGTGTGGGGCTATCTGTAATCGTGACCATTTGCTCCCCAGACCATCATCACCAGAGAATTGTAAGAAATGCAAAGAACAGGCACCTCCCCAGATCTATTGAATCAAAAACTCTGAGGGTGGAGCCCAGCATTTCATGTTTTAACAAGCCCTGACGGTGATGGCTGACGCAGGCTAACCTCTGAGAAATAGGAAGCTTCAACTTCCTTCTGGGCTGAGCTTTCATTGAGCTACAGGGGCTGTGCCTACCCGGGTCCGTGGAGGAGACGCGCTTTGGGGTCAGAGCCTCAGCTGATGACAGACAGTGCAGGCACAGGTGATTCCGTATCTGTTCTTTGGAGCCTGCATCAGCAGTTAAGAATCTGGCTGAAGAAGAATGAGGATTTTGGCTCAACATACCTCTCCAGGGCCCTCCCTGGTGGCACAAGGGACTGAAGCGCAGCTTTATGAACCTGGCCACTGCCGCTGCAGCGCGAGTTCTATCCCTGGCCCGGTGGTGACCCACAGGGCGCGGCAGACCTCTCTCTCCTCACCCGCTGCTCCTCTCAGCAGTGTGCTTTGCCCATCTGCCTGTTCTGCTCCCCGCTCTGTCTCAGGTGAGTCCTCTCACTCCCTGCACCTCTGGCAGAACCCCAGTTCTGTATACATAAATAAATAAATAAATCTTTTTAAAAAATGCCTCTGGAAGATGCAATCTAGACACATATGTCTTGCAAACATATGATCTGTGCTAGCAGTTGGGGCCTCTGAGCCCTATTTCTGGTTTAAGCACTGCTTGTTGGGAGCCCACTATGAGCCATTTCCCACATCCTCTGAGCACTTCCATCAGGGTGAGCCTTGCTCCCGACATTACCTGATGTGTGACGCTGAAGCCATTTTCATTTCTCTCCGCGCAGCTTCTCAGTCTTGTTACTGAAAGCCCCTGCAAGGCCATCGGTTACTGCGTTACCTCTTCCAGGTTACCTGCACTGAACCAGCTCTTCTGGTCTGTTCTGGTCTGCTGGCTGCTGTGGGACCGTTTCTAAGCCTGGAGGCGAAGAAGCAAGCAAAGTGCATCTACCCACCAGCTAATGTTCATGCGGGCTGGGAGGGCTTCGTGTGAAGGGTTCTATGCACAGGCAGCTCTTTGTTACAGATGCCAGTGTAGTAGGAAGGAGTTGCGTGAGAAAGATCTACGTTTGAATCCGGGTTCTAGCACTTTCTAGGCCTTGAGCTAGCTGTCTAGTCTTATTTTTTTTTTTTCAGCTTGATATAGGAATAATAATTTCAACTTTCGGAGTTGGAGCTAATATGACCAGTACATAGTAATAATATTTACTGCTGGGATTCATAAAAGCCAGACCCAAGTGTTTTGGGTATTTTGTTTGTTTGGTTTTTGTTTTGTTTGAATGTTGGATAGTCCATTTGAACCAGAGAGTATCACGTATTTCTATGTCCCACTTTGGCTTTATTTTTGCAGCGATTGTTTTTTAGTCAAAAGGCACAGACGTTGAAGTCTGAAAGTGACTTGTGTGAAAATTCGCATACAGAAAGTTCATACAATTGAGGCTGGCAGAGAGGATTTCTCACGCATGCACAGTAATCTCCCACTGCTGCCTCTCCTGGAAGAGGACAGACAAGAAGCAAAGCTGCTTTGTTGCCCCAAGAGGAGGATAGGACTTTCGGGTACTTTCTGTTGTTCTGGGGAAGTTTCGCCATGAGATTGCACTTCCTAACGGCTATTACTGCTTCTGCATCAATCCATGTGCTGATGCAATAACTGTTTGCTTGAGATCAACACTGGCTATAAGGAAAGGACCAGAATAAGATGTAACATGCAACATAGGTGAGTGACAAGGGGCCGGGCTGGATAGTGGAGCCAAAAGTTCTCTTGCTTTTGCTCAGCCTTCAATAAGAAGGAGTGTTTCCCCTTCATTTCATGCTGCTGTTTGTTTAATTGGGAGGGGACTGCTTTCCCAAAGGTAAGTGGGGGTGAAAAGCCTCACTCCTGGCACCCACCAGCTGTATGGCCTGGGGCAAGTTACGCAACCTCTGAGACTTATTTTCATCATCTATAAAAATAGACTAATACCTAGTTTTTAGCAGTGTTGTAAGGTTAGAGATTCCTGGTAACCTCAATTATCTGCCTTGATGGAGGAAAGCTACAGATAATGCAAAGAGAATGACATTCACTTTGACTTGGGAAGCACCGTATGATTCTTTTTTCCTCAGCAGATTTAGCTTCCTAATTCTTTGCTTTGGTCAAGGAGCAAATCCCTTGACATGGTGGGCTTACTCCCTTGTATTTGGGGATACACTTATGTGGCAGGTGTTTGCAAAGAAGACAAACCAGCCTTTTGCAGATAATTGAGAGTTGGCCGTCAGCTCAAAGGTCACAGGCTACTGGACACACCTTCATGCAGGAGCAGCTGTTCCCTGTGCTGTCAGTGGGAAGGTGAGCTGCACCTGGAGAGCTGGCATCTGAGTGAGTCTGTGCCCTGGGAAGAGGCCACATTGGTGGGACTGGTGCTGGGCGGGGTCCTGTTGATGGTGACCCTTGGGAAAAATACAAAGCGAAGTAGTGGTATATTCCCTGATGTTACTGTCATAGGAGAAAATGAGATAGCTGTGCACATGCAGCCTGGAGCTGACCCCCTTCTAAATGAGCCCTGCTAAACCTTCCCTGGTCTTGAGTGGCTTCCTGATTCTGTAACAGACACAGGTCTCATGGACTCCGCCCCACTCCAGATACTGGAACTGCAAATCCCATCAATACCAAGGAGATGCACCCTGGGACGTGAGGGCGGAGCTGAGCAGCCAGGTTGGGATAAAACCAGACATGTGGGCTCCGGGGGTCTCTCTGGGCCTGGTGGTTCACGGCTGGTCGTTTGGCTCTTGATGGGCTTTCAGTGTGTTATTGGAGTTCCAGGTCGGCGGAGCCGATAGGACGCTCTAGTTAACTTAAACTTCGCTCTCTCTTTCCATGGTTGTTCCTTTTTCTCTCCCCTTGTAAATAAACACATTATTGAACCTTTTTTGTGTGTGTCCGCAGTACAATGGAGTCTTAAGCGCGTGGGTGAGGACACAGAGACAGGCAACCCAGCTCACATTGGGGTGTCCTGTAATAATTCGATGTCCAGTTCTTTTCTAGAAAAAGCAGCATTTTCAATCTGTAAAGCACAACAATAGATGATGGCCCTTGATATGCCAAACATGACCTAAAGAAAACATTTTATCTCCCCCTCCCCCCCTCGCCCCACCTGACTATAGTCTCTGTCTGAGCTCTTTCTTCCCAGGTACAGGAGGTGCTGCTAGTTCTGAGTTTAAACAAGAGCGCAGAGAAGCTTCTGAGGCTCCAGACCCTCACTCTGTTCTGATGCATGGGCAGTCCAAAGAAAGCAGAGCCA
This sequence comes from Condylura cristata, assembly GCF_000260355.1. Taxonomy (NCBI): domain Eukaryota; kingdom Metazoa; phylum Chordata; class Mammalia; order Eulipotyphla; family Talpidae; genus Condylura; species Condylura cristata. The sequence continues at coordinate 6,210,432 of NW_004567119.1, read as the reverse complement.
GAGCGGGCAGAAAATGCTCAGCCCTGTCTCAAATTCTTAAGAATCTCACTTTAAGAATCCTATGGAGGACAGCTTGGATTTGTTTCTCTTTTTTTTTTTCTTCTTGAACTATGGTAATAAATGTTTTCCTAGATGGTTATTGGATCAGTCCCCATATTTCAACAGGTTCAATATTTATTTATCCCTAATTTTTGTTCTTCCATTCCATGCAAAACAGAGATGGTGAAATGACAGTATGGAGACGTAGACCAAGGCACGCTTTTCAGTGGACAGACCTGCATGCAGGGGGGGGTGGGGGTAGTGAGGGGGGCCGAAGCCACTGTGTGACTTCAGGCAGATCATTTAATCTCTGGCCTTCCATTTTTTATCTATTAAAGGGATTAGCCCCTGTAATTTCAAAGGTTTATTGTCTAGGTTAAAGATAACATTAAAGGACTTTGCACCCTGTCAGTAGTAAAGGAAGCATAGTCATGACGGAATCCTAACACTGCACTAGAAAGTGGAATACTTGTTGAAAGGTTAACAAAACTTACACTCCTCAGACTCTCTCGGTGGCACAGTGGGCTAAAGTGCAGCACTATGAATCTGGCCACAGCACTTCAGCACAAGTTCGATCCCCCGGCCAGGGAGGTGACTCATATGGCACAGCAGACCTCTCCTGTCTTGCTGCTGTTCCCCTTAGCAACGTCTGTCTTCAGTCAGCCTGTTCTGTTCCCCACTCTGCCTCTGGTGAATCCTCTCACTACCTCTGGTTTGTACTCCAGTTCGGTGTGCATAAATAAATCTTAAAAAAAAAAATTAGCTCTCCCCAGCTGTTCTTTGAGGGACTTTTGCTCTCTCTCCAAAGACAAGAGAAGGAGTGCAGGACAGGCTAAAAAACAGCCTCACAGGTGTGCATTTAGAAAAAGAAGTAAGAATGTGCCCAGACTTTTTGACCCTAAATGTAAGGCATCGTTGTCTCCCCGTAAGCCACCCTCTTGTGCTACAAACATAATTCTTGTGGTATCATGGGACCGAAGATTGTGAATGTCAAAAACACACATTTCCTTGTCCCTCTTTAAAGCACTGATTACCTTCTGCCTCTGAGTATAATTACTTATGCATATGTAGTAGTTCTTCTGGTCGGCTATACACACACACAAAAAGAAAGAAATCAGAGCGGAACCCGACCGGCGGCCCCCTCGGCTCGCCATCAGCTCAGCGGGGGGCCTCGGAGCCAGTGGGCACTTGCCCTGGTCCCTGAATGGAGAGCTGGGCGCTGCGGGCCAACGACCAGCCTTGTGTCATAGTTCCACCACATGGCACCCCACTCCTCTGTCTCAGAGTTCAAGATTTAAAAATAGTACTTTACACCTGTTCGACTCTCAAACTGCTCGAGGTGGTTCATTACTCAGATTAATCTGCGCCTGAATCCGCTGACTCATGTGGGAGATCAACAAGTTCACACACTGGAGTGGATAGAGACGAGGGAGGGGACACAGCATTTAAAGATGTTTGGAGGCAAGCGCAGGCCTATCAAACAGGTAGATGCAAATGAGATGTTCTGTTTAAATAAATTAATTTATACACGGACATGTTGCAATCATTTGCAAGCAATGTTCTGAGAAAAATTTTGGAGTTGAGGGATTTACAGATAACACGAGCGGAAAACATTCATCTGCTCGGCCAGGTAGTCCCTGGGCTCCTGGCCACGCCTTTTCCGCCCTGAGCAGCTCTGCTGTCAGCAAATCTTTCAGCTACAAATGATTCTGCACGTACAGTCGCAGTGCTGCTGTGGGGCCTTGTGGACCTGCCCCCTTGGAGAGACACGTCACTGTCAGAACTCACTGAGGGAGGACCCCAAAGAGTAACCTGAACAGACAACACCCCTCAGCACTCAGGGCAGAGTGAGGGGAAATCTATACTGACAGCCAAGCCCTAGTGACTGCTGTGAAAAATCATAGCTGACAACCCCATTTAAATGAGGTCAGGATGCAGAAGAGAGAGCCCACGCATGCATGACCAGCTAACTGCAGGACCCAACATGCCTTGCAGCTCCTCAGGGCAGTGCTGTGTCTTCTCCACCTCTGTGGAAGGAAGAAGGAGGCCCCCTGTGGACTGTGGATGGGACGGAGGGCCTCTGCCCCAGTGGGGCAAGCGTCCTGCCTGTGAAACACGCACTTGTCAATCTGCTCCCTTCGGTAGTTTGTTTGCTGTGAAGAAACCCACTTTGTTCTTGGAGTAGCTCACTGCTCTTGTTTGAGGCCCACAAAGTGTTTTCAGATGAACCAGCCCGAGTTTCTACCACTATAGGGAGCCACAGGGTGGGGCCTCAGATGTGGACTGGGGTCATTTGTTTTCTTCTAGGTTAGCGACCTGCTTTCACTTCACTTTTTAATCGTTTGTGTGAGGTGACACATGGCCTCGTTAAGTATCTGGCGTTCATCCTGAGAATCAGCGAGTGTCTACCGCATGAAGGTGCTGCCACTGCTGGTCTCTGGTCATTTAGAGCAGAGGTTCTCAACCGGGAGCCGTTTTGTTGCCCAAAGAACATATGGCAGGGTCTGGGGACATTTTCGGTCGTCACCCTGTGGGGCGGGAAGGTGAGGCTGCTGGCACAGTCCGGGGAGGTTGCCAAACACCCTACTGTGCTTAGGGCGGCCTCCCCACCAAACGCTCCCCCAGCTCAGAGTGTCCGACGTTCTGACGCTGAGAAATGTTGATTGATTGAGAGGAAATATACCTGAACGCCCCCTCCAGGGGAATGTTGCACTGTTTTACTTTTGGAGAATACTTGGATATCCTTGGATAAAAGTTGCTGTGTTCGTTAAAAATAAATCATGTTGCTACAAGTCTCCAGATCTCAGTGAAGTTTGCTGACAAGGTCTGACTCAGCTCTTTTCCGTGTTTTAAAGGGTTATCGCTGTTCTCCTTGGGGTTTGCCTTTTCCTTTTGCCCCTTCCTAAGGCATTTTAAATTTTAAAGGATCGGTCCTGAACCACCTAGTTATCTAGGTCATTTCCTGCCTGGTCATTAAGATTCTTAAGGAGAACTTTCCAAGCTGTCCTTAGTTCTAGACTAAAGGTACTCATTTGCTGAGGTCAGGGACAAGTAATCCTTCTACCCAGATCTACCGCTGGCTGATCCAGTTGCTCACCCCATAAGAGACAGAGCTAATTTAGTCAGAGTACACAGACTCTTTTACGGACACTTTTCTTTTTGCTTCCAGAACATTCTCTTCAGCAGCCCCTTGGGATTCACACAGAGAATGACAAAAGGAAGAAACAATTTTCAAAGTAGACTCACAAGAGTCATATTTGTTTTTGCTGGAACAATCTAGTTAAAAAGAAAGCAACCATACACAACTTTAAACCAGCTTGCTTCTGATTTAAGTCACTTCCGTTCTGCAAGTCTGTCAACATTCAACTGTGTTATATCAAGTTCGTCTCGAAACCAGATTGGTGCATGAAGTATTTTTGGGATTCCTTTGATTTTGGCAGACTCTAGAAAATATCAAATATGTCAGAAAATCTGAAAGGTCAGGGAAATAGAGACATGAGTTTATTTTCATGGAAGTCAGTTGTGTACATAGGTGGCTTAGAATATTTTCCCTGTGAAAAGATGACTTAACTATGGCGAAGATTGGGGGGAGGGGAGTTAAAGCACTGACGATCAGCAAAGGAATAGAGTTTGTACCTAGGAAAATTTATTTTGGCACAGGAACCACTAACCTTGTTACTCACAGAAGAGTATCCTATTCACTCTGTTCATTAGTTCAGTGAAGTCCTTTAGTGGATGGCAAGAGCCATAAAAAGTCTCATGCTCATGAAGACTCATGGAAAGCACCAAGGAAGAGCCACAGAGGCTACTCTGAGGATCATGAGCTGGAGAGACTAGAGCTGAGAACTAGGCTCCCCAAGGAGGAATGTTGCAAATATGAATCTTCAGAACCCTATTTAAGGTTGGGCGGCTAGAAAGAGTGTCCCCACAAGCATAAATCATCAAGCTACAGGACCCCAAAAGTCTGATAACTCCCTCAAGAAAAGATGCTATACCCCCTCTAGTTGAATTGAAGTGTGACTTCCTCCACATGTTATTTAGGTTTAGCCTTGGATTCAAGAAAGTGTCTGTGGGTCTCTCCATGAAAATGCTTTCTAAAGTGCCCGCTCTGCTGTGTTTCTCTTTCTGAAGAATCCCTGCTGTTGTTGGAAAACTGATGCCTTTTGCTTGAGGTCCATATTACCATCGGCAGTGTTGCTTTCAGGCTTGCTTTGAGGTCCTTGGGGTGGGCATTTCTCTAGTTTTCTTCCTGCCATTGTTGAAAGAGAATTATGGGAATACAAGGAGCTCAGGGTGATGACATTAGCATTACAAATAATGCTTGGGGGCTAGACCTAGAGAGGATGCTGAGAACTGACTGCTGGATTCCCAGAACATTTTGTATGATGCCAAGTCAGCAAAGTGACTGTCAGAGAAAATGCCTGCAGTACAAATCCATTGAAAGTGAAGGGTAAAGCGATTTATTTAAACAGAGATTTTGCTTCAGTTTCTTCCTTTTGTTTGCATTGGCATGTGGAGGTATCTTTTATTCATAAAACTAGATAGCTCAGAAAACAATCTTTTGCTGCTTCTCAAGTGTGAGCTCTCTCTTCGCTTTGTATGATTCCTGTAACTAGTCATGGGGTTGGCAGAAAGTCATAGTTTATCAAGAAGTCAGCAGTCACAAGCAGTGCTTCTTTCGATTTTTCTTGTCCATATAGACTGGGAAGAAAGTAAAGAAGAAAGTAATTTGATGTCTTTGGTAGAAGTTCAGGTAGGAATGAGATTTCCCTTGTCAGATGGAGGTGCAAATATAGGGATTTAACTCTTTCTTGTAGGCCAAGAAGAGAGAGAAATGTGTTCCAGGAGTACTGGTTAAAACTCTGGGCGGGGGGGGGGGGGAGGGGGGGAGGAGCCAGGGGGGGGGATGAAAGCCTCTTAATCTGGGATTATTTTTTCAATGACGTCATAGGGAAATTCTACTGCCAAACGGGGATGCAATGTGACATGCAGCAGGGATGGGTAAACATTTTCTGAAAGGGCCAGCTGGTAAATATTTTAGGTGGTAAGCTGTCTGGCTTCTGTAGTGACTATTCAGTTCTGCTTTCGTAGTGCAGATACAGTGTGTTGTAGTGTGAAGGCAAGTAGGCAAACTAATGAGTAAGTAAGAAAATGAACAGACATGACTGTTTCAGTAAAATGTTGTGAATCCTGAAATTTGAATTTCATAGGTCACAAAAATGTAGTCTTCATTTAATTTCTTTTAACCATTTTAAGATGTAAAAACTATTCATAGTTTCAGACCTTGAGGTGACAGAGGACATTTTGCATGTGCAGATTCCTGGTGTAGAGGAAAGGAGGAGGATTTTGGAATTTGGTGGAAAATATGACCCTACCCGTGAGTAACAGATCATTTGATTTGGCTGAGAGCAAATTACTTTCCTAAGCTGTAGTTTTCTCATCTGAGAAATGGAGATCGTAAACCCTACCAATCATGGTGGTTCTGAGTATTGAAAAAGCGAACAAATAAAATGCGTGATAGTGTCTGCTCTTCCTTAACAAACTGTAACGAGATAATAAAAATTATTATTAGTTGTACACCAGCTCTGAGTCATTCTGGTCTATGCTGAGAACATACCATCACATATTTCTTTGACAGGTAACTTAAGATGAGGTTTACTCAAGTGGGTCACTTAATTTTTATTCCATAAGGATCTTCTTTTTCTGTGGTCTCCTGCTCAGTCTACAAGTCCAGACTTAATGTGTCCAACTTCCATCTGTCTCTCCTTTCCCACAAGAACAGATGAATTGACATTGAAAACATGTTTTTTTTCGCTGAACCATCGTACATTGCTCCAGGGAGAACTCGTGGGGTTCAAATTGCATTGAAGAACTGAAGGAATTACTGTGCTTCTGGATTGTCTTCATCGGACCTGGCAGGCCAAGAGGCTTTGGTTTTGCTTTAGGGCTTTGTGTTTAGGACGAGCAAGAACTTACCAGCAGAATATTGTTTGTCTGACACTGGTTAAGTTGATGTCAACGAGCACGGGGGCTGAGATGTTAGCTTCAGTGCAAGTCTGAAGCTAACCCTTCAAAGTACACCCAGTTCTCTAACCCCAGAATTTATGAAAATAGCTTCCCAGGAGCTGCCGGGCTCAAAACCCATGTTCAGTTGAACCTAGACACTTAGATTTTCCATTGAATAGTTCTGTTCCTCCATCCTTTTTCTGACAGTGCCAAATCAAATTTTGAGAAAAAAATGTGATCCATGGGTTGGGACTAAGATACTGCAAGCAAGATACTTGCCTTGGGTATAAAAATTTAAGGAGTGCCAAGACCTCGGGAATCAAGATAAATCATATTTTAAAGTAATATTTTAAAAGGCCAAGATGCAGAGAGAACAACATTTCGAGTTTTTATTATTATTATTATTGTTTTATTCATACAGAACTGGGGTACAGGCCAGAGATGCGGAGGGTGAGAGGATTCAGGCCAGAGATGCGGAGGGTGAGAGGATTCAGGCCAGAGATGCAGAGGGTGAGAGGATTCACCAGAGACAGAACGGGGAGCAGAACAGGCAGAGCAACGAAGTACACTGCTGAGGGGAGCAGTGGGCGGGCCAGGAGACGGGAATAGAACTCATGCGGAAGTGGCTTTAGCTTCTTAGTGAAGTGCTTTAACCCGCTGCGCCACCAGGGAGGGCCCATTTCGAGTTTTTAAATACACAAGCTCAGTGACATTGCCAGACAAGCTGTGTTGGGACTGGAAGCAAAAGGAACAACAGTTGTCTTCTGATCCAGTAGAGCTTCTTTGGACTCAACAACTTCTCTCTCGGAGACTGCGCCTAATATTATGATTTTAATTTAAAACCTGGTCTATGCCTTCATCTTAGGTTGTTTCTCCCTTTTCCCTGCTTACTCATTCTTTCCACCTTCTCTTCTTAGTTCCTCTCTAGTTTCTTTATTCTGTCGTCACTCACATTTCTTTTTGCAGCTTACTCATCAGCTTTGATCCACTGAGGAATCCTCCTTAGATTTTGCAGGGCAAATGATCAAAGAGCTCTTTTATTTAAATAACGGAGTGGTTTCCTACAAGTCAGTACTGAACTCTGAGTCCAAAATGCCTTTCGTTGATGGTGGTTTATGTCCACTTGGCCAGAGGCCGCCGTGGTGACCTCTTGAACAATTCTCACGACTCCCTTGGGTGAGGAAGTCTCCAATCTGGAAAGCACTCCCTTTCGTGAAAGCTGATAACCCCTGGTCAGGTCCAGGGGTTTCCCTTTTTTCTATGAGCATGACCCTGGAGTTGGTGTTCACGAATGCCGCTCACCACACCTCTGTTCTGCCTGACAGTTACCAGAACATACTTTGGAGTGAGGGTTCAAACCCTGAATGTCTAAAGCCAGTGCTATTGGGACGTGTGGGGCTGTTCACGTGGCAGCATCTGGCATTTGTAAAATGAACAAAAGCTCCTTTCCCTTCTTAATCTTTATCCCAGATGGGAGCATGGCCCAGAACCAAGAAAGTTTTCAGTTTTTCTTCCCAGGGAAACCTAAGCCAGAAGCACGGAACGCCCCAGAGAAGTGGCCTTGGGAGTAGAGGTCGTGGCTTTCAGAGACTTGGTGCAGTAGTCGAACACTGTGAGGAAACCTCTGATGAACAATTTCACATGCAAGTACTGACATTACTCTGACTAAACCCAGATCTGTGGTCCTTCAGCAGCTAAGTGGGAGGCATCATGGTTTGAAGCAACTTTTCGTATTATCCAGTGTTTAGAAATGCATCTGATTCCTCTGTTGTGTTGCCTGATAGATGTATATATGTTACAGTTCCTTTAGTCCAGAAGTTTAAACTCTAGAACAGTAAAATAAACATATCACTTGTTATGCACATATTGTTCAAACACACACCAACAGCTTTTGTGGCTGGATTGAAGTTTATGTTCTGGTTTTCTGTGTTTATTTTTCTTTTAAGAAACAATGTGAATATCCTGTGTTGGGTTAGGGTGAGAGTTGGGGGAGGTGACTTTCCAGATGATGGAGGAAACTGAATTTAGTTTCATCAAGCATTGAAAGCCTCGTACACAAAGAAAATCAGAGACCAACTTGAATAAGACTGAAGAAAGGGAGTGTTCTGAGGAGGTGGAAAGAGGCCTTTTGAGGCCAGATGAGAACTAACGACTCCAGGAGGCAAATCTGAGGGATGCTGGTTTGTGTCCATTTAGCTGACTTGGCTCAGTGTCCTCAGAGTCACCTGGGAGGCTGTCAAGGTGTGATGGCCGCACCTCATCTGAGAGCTGGTGATGCCCAGATCCAGCTGAGGCTTGAGCGCTGAATAGTTTTATAGTTTTATCAAGACCCCAGGTAATATTAGTGCTGGTGGTTCAGAGACCACACTCGCAGAACTACTAGTACTGGGTCAGTTTCTGATATCTGTTGAGTTGTGGACTCCCTTGGGGAATCTGCAGAAAATTGTAAGATTTCCTTCCCCCACCCCCCCAAATGTGGAATTGTGGATTTCCTTTCAGTCAGAAGGACAAAGATACCAGAGAACTTCACTCATGTGGACTATAGAGAAAAGAAAAAAATGAAACGACAAAACTAAAGCAGGACAAACTAGACAGTTGACTGTGCTACAGGGGAAGGGAAGAGGAGCCTGAGAGAGGGGGGAGGGAGCCCCGTGGCCTGGAGTGAAGGGGCGAATGCCTCCGTGTGGGGGGGGTGTGGAGCTGTACCTTTAAATCCTATACCTTGTTGCAAACCAAGGTTGCCTCAGTGAAGAAAAAAATTATTAACCCCCTTCAAAAATAAAATCACTTCAGTCTTCAGGCTTCCCCTCTATGGCACATTCTTCTGCCAGCAGCTGGAACAGTCTTTTAAAAACATAAGGTTTTGGGGGCCCTCCCTGGAACTTCCCCTTTTCCTGGGGACCACCCTGTTACAGCACACGGGTTAAAGCGCAGCACTGCAAAGCCAACGGCAGCCACTTCAACACGAGTTCAACCCCCAACCGGGGCGGTGACCCACATGGCACGGCAGACCCCTCCTGTCTTGTTTTGCCCTCTGCTCCCCTCAGCAGTGTATTTCAGTCAGTCTGCTGTTCTGTTCCCCACTCTGTCTCTGGTGAGGCCTCTCACCACCCCTGCACCTCTGACTTGTACCCCAGCTCTGTATGCACAAATAAATAAATCTTAAAAAAGAAAAATAACCATAAGCATTTGTTCTATTTCTGTTTAGATTTTCCCCGTGACCTCGTACTGCCTGTAGAATGAAAGCAGAACTTTGGGGGGCTTCTACGCAGTTCCACTGTCCATCAGCACACCAAGCGCCTTTTTATCTCAAAGCCCCTGCTCTGGGAGTGTCTCTCTGGGTGCCTGTCCGGCTCCCGCTCCATCCTCCTTCCAGGTTCTTGGCTTAAGGCCTGTCCTGTTTACTCATCCGAGTCAGTGCACTCACTCCCGCCATACCTTTCTCAGTTTTCTCCTTCATAGAATTATCATCAGCCCTACCCAGCACCCCTAAAACTTTCATCCGTAAGGACAGAGACCTTCACATACATCCTAGTTCCTGCCATCCACTCGGCCTGAGAACAGATCTCGCTACCTACCCCTGGCTCCCGGCAGGCTTGCGCCCAGGTGGCTGAGTGGCTCTTACTCAGGAGATTGTGCCTCCAGAGCCTTCTGGCAGCCTCAGTGTTTCCAGACAGAGGAGTCTTGGGCCATGGGAATAAAGAGGCCAGGAGGAGAGGGTGGCTTGCTGGGGCCCGTCCCACCTGCGGTTCCCATACCAGCAACGATGGTATCTCTGGCAGGAAAGGGGGTTTCAGGGAAATACTTTTGTAACTGGGTGGTCCCTAGGAAAAGGGGAAGTTCCAGCTTCCCTGCCCCAAGTAGGGTGGAGCTGAGCAGAGAAAAAGGGAAGAGGAGGAATCTGAAGAAGGAAGCAGGAGGGAGAGCCAGAAGACCCGAGGAAGCACATAGAGCAGCAGCATGTGATGGAGAAACCGGGCTTGTTTCCTGGCCCTGTGCTGGTTGAAACAGCTGTGGGTGAGAGGGCCATGGGAGGTGACTGTGGCAGCGTTTACGTTGATTTTGATTTTGCTCTTTTCCTCCCATGAGGGGATGGGTGCCTTCAGGTGTTTGATTTTAGAATTATATGCTTTGTCTTCCATGTTGTATACTCACTGTATTAAAGTTCCTTTTCATTAAAGTCTTATATGTTTTGTCTTGATGTGGCAGATGGCAGAACCTATTTGGAGCAGGCAGGTTTGGGGGTTCAGGGGTGCCCCTCTCTCCTTGCCCTGAAACACTTTGACCAGCTCAGGGCCCAGATCAGCCCCTCCCGCCTCTGGACTTGGCCTTCGCGTGTTCAGACAGCGGTGCAGAGAGCCGGCCTGTGCTGTGCTGCCTTCCGTGGGAGCCGGGGGCTGGGAAGCCGGGGGTCCAGCTGGCCTTCCCTGCTGGATGGGGGCCAGCCTGTCAGCAGTGCTCTCACCCTGGGGGGCCCGGAGCAGCTCACCTTCTTAGCACTTTTCAGAGTTTATTTCTGGTCATCACTTGTACCCCACCCAGAGTCCGTAGTTGAGTGGAAAGAAGATAACCCAAGTTCATATGGCCAGACAGACAGTAAGTCTGTGTGCTTCCTGGCTCCTGTTGGCTCCCTCAGAGAGGATGGACTGGAAGAGACAGGACGTTATTTGATACAGCAGACACACCTTTGTTAAACTCAGGGAAGAGTTACTTAATGATTAGCTTAGACCTTAATAATCACTTCTTGTAAGTGAATTGTTTTTAATGACCTCAAAATGCATCCCCTCCTCCCCTTCCCTCCCCCCCCCCCAAGCAATCCCTTTTGACCTTGCACAGCTTGGCTGGAAGAATGTTCTCTTGCTGAAGATATGCAGGAACAACACAGGATGTGTCCAGCAATGAGGATTATACTCCCAGTCTTGTCCTGCTTCACCCTCACCTGTGCTTCTGCAAGCTTCTGGCAAAGGTTCTAGAAGGCAGCAGCAACTTTAGGATTGACCAAACTCAACAGTCCACAAGCTCTAAAATAACTGTACACCTCATAGTTGTAAAATAATGTAAATGAGATAATAGGTCATCAGTAATGATCAGTTGAATGAATGAGCCCGAATTCTACGCCTATAATCTGAATCCGTTTTTCTCCAGTTGAGATGACCCATTATGCATAACTTCACTGTGTGTATGGAAACAAGGCTGTGTGATCTTTCGTGTTCTTCCCTTCACGAAAGTCATGTCTGCCGATCCAACTCATGAATGGCAAACCTTGCACTTGTGATAGTGTACACAGACATTGATTTAGGAAAATGTACAAGGTATTCATTAAAAGGAATACTTGGTAAAGCTGGGGCCTCAGGAGCTGTGTTCTGCTTCCCGCCACATATTTCAGGATGGCACAGGGGGCCAGTTTCAGTTTAGTGCCTGTCAGCCTGGGCTGAGGCTCATTTTTAACCAAAGATTCAAGACCTAGGAATGGACGTCTCAACTCACTTAGCTTCCTGGGTGTTCACAGTCAACCTCAAGTGGGCAGTTGCAGGACATTCACACTACATTTTGCCGTGGAATCCTGCCCTTGAGGATGCTTGAGATGGGTCCACTGTGGAAAAGCACCTCACTGAGCTTTTCTGCTCCATAATGGGTGACAACTTGTCTTTGCTGCTGATTCATCCCATTCTAGACTTTAAGCAATGGGCCAAGAGAAGGGAGCAAACTTTGCCCTCTACTTCCTTTCCAAGAGCAAACGCCGTGCCAGACACACAGCAGGAGTTGTTATTTAATAATTGATTATTTCAGACTTGGTAGAGATGAGGAGGAGTTAAAAAGTAAAAGAACTGGTCGTTTCCTCGAGAACTTAAAGACTGATGAGGAAGGTTAATGGGGAAATAACTAACGAGAGAGCAGGTCATTAAAATAAATACTAGGAAGAGATTAAAATCATCAGCCTTGCTTGTTTCCAACACAAGAAGTTAATTGCTAATTTATGGGATCAAAGAAGGCTTTCCAAAGGAAGTGGTTTTTGGCTGCATCTGGAAATAATGCTGTCCCTCACTGTAGATTCCTTCTCTAGAAGGCGCTTGCTTTTTCCTGTCTTCTATCTTTTTTCCTAAGAGGAGAAATTTTTACAAGGTCTTCCTGTTAGTAAGGGTCTGCTTCCTGTGGAAAGTCCTGCACAGCAATCAGTGATTTAAAAACAAGAAGCTCTCTGTGATCATAATGGATCAGGTCTGGTGTTTAAGTCTGGAAGGAACATACTAACCAAATTCTTAACCCAAATTCTATTCCAGGGCCTTTGGGAGTCTCTCTGTTTTGGTTTAAGCAATTTGTTTTTGGCTCATAAGTAATCTCAGCTAGTAGAAGCATTTCTAATTAGATCGAAGTCCTGCTGACTGTAATTCATTTAAGGGTGTCAACATTTTTTTTTTTCTTAATTGGATTCATAGTGCTTTTGAATTCTCTGATGACCAAGAGAAATTATACAGACTTTAGTAATTGGATTTTCTAGCCCAAGGGCTATTAACTCTCTCTCAGGCCTATATAAAAAACCCATTTGAACTGTTATTTTCTTATAAAATGACTGCACATTTACATGAAACATTTTGCTGAAATATAACATGATGTTTTGGGGGTTTCTGATCTTCACAGGAGCCTGGTTAAAAATGTGGGAAGGCCTTCCCTGGTGGCGCAGCACTAAGGAGCTAAAGCCACTGCAGCATGAGTTCGATCCCTGCCCCAGAGGTAACCCACATGGTGGGGCAGACCTCTCCTGACCCGCCCACTACCCTCCTCAGCAGTGTACTTCATTGATCTGCCTGTTCTGCTCCCCACTCTGTCTCTGGTGAATCGTCTCACTGCTCCTGCACCTCTGGCTTGTACCCCAGTAAATGTGGAAAGGAGACAAATTATGTTATTTTTCTTAAATGATTTCTTCAACATACAAAGTTTAAGTGCTATTTATTTGTCATACAATAGGCCAGGAGCAGACTCAGGGACTGGATTTTATATGCTTGTTTTTGGCTACAAGAGAGTTTTAAAATTTGTCTCCAGTAATAGGTTTTTTGCTATCTCCTCAGAAGATGAGGGTTGGCTGTGGAGATGAAGGAGTTAAAATGAATGTCCCGAAGAGGCTAAGAGAAGATGGGAAAGATGGAGGCTGCTTGAAGGAAGCAGGATTTCATGAGGCAATTTTTAAATATATGCCATTGTCCTGGCGGTAGAAGGGTGGGCTACCTCGGGGTGGGGTAGGGCCACCAAGGTAGCATTGTGGCAGAACTGACTATAGGAGTGTTGGTTAACCATTTCCAGGTCTTTCCTCTGTCCACCTGAAGTGGTGTATGTCCTGTTATCTTCAACACAGCTTATTAGGATCAAAACTTTTATGTCCAGGCCTGGTCTTTTGTTCTTACCTACTCGAGTAATATTATTACATCAGCTTCTCCTCAGAAGGATTGTAGTCTCTTTAGGAGCAAGGAGCAAAGCTTACCTGGTGTGTTCATAGGACCTGGTACAATTTCTTCTTTAAGTCAGGAAGTCAGTAAATAACTTTTGATGATATTGCACTTAACTTAGACATAAAGGATATAAAGTCTTTTTATCTTCAGCTTGAGATTTTCATTTTCACTTTTTTGAGGACTGGTGCTGGTTCTTCCCACCTGTGAATCACCAAAGGCAGTACTAGAAACTATGTCTTTGCTCTGTGATTCTCCCTGAGAGGGCCAGCAGAGTCAATAAGATTCTTTCCATTGACATTTGGAGTTTGACACCACACACACATGACATTTGAGTTTCTTGCTAAAGGAATCCATTTGTAGCAGAAAGGAAGGTCAACAAACCCACTGTTCCCATGGCTGACACTATCTACCAAGAGGAGTCACTTCCCTTCTTATCCACAGCCACATACCACAATTTGTGGTGTTAGGTGCAGATTCCTTGAGTTTTTGGAAAAGTGAGTTCAGCTTCTAGTTTAGGGGCGGTCAAAACTAAAATCCACTTCTAGGTAATGATAATCATAAACCCAGTTCTATGTTTAATGATCTTCATAAATCCAGTTCTCTCTGATGATAATCATAAACCTACTTCTAGCTAATGGTAATCATAGATCCAGTTGTAGCTAATGATAATTATAAACCCAGTTTAGCTAATGAGATAAAATGGGAAGAGTGCTGAGGGTCTTCTGTGAACTACTTAGTGCTCCTTGAGAGAGAGTGAAGGAGAACCCTCCCTGGTGGTGCAGTGGGTTAAAGCCCAGCACTAAGGCAATCCCCAGCCACTCCAGCCTGAATTCAGTTCCAAGGAATAATGAGTTTCCTTTTGCTCTTGCCTCCATCCCCACTTTTGCCTTTGAATGGAAAGCCCAGTATCAAGGCAGCCATTTCATGACCACCAGGTAGCTAAGCCTAAAACTGATGTGCTAAGGCTGGTGCAGTGAAAGAACAAAAGTCCTGCTCTGTGGTGAGAGTGTTTTAAGTGACAGAACCAGGCCTAGAATATCTGGAAAGTGATTTTGTCACATAATTAAGTCGCAACTTCTAAAGACACTCTTAGTCAGATTTTTGGTTGTTTGCAATTTAAAATGTATCCCAATGGATTGACGATATGACCTGCATCTTCCTTACATTCTGGTAAATTAACTAATGTATTTCCCATAGATTATCTCTCCTCCTCTCCCTACCTCTGGTAACTAGAATAAATTTCTATGTTGTGCCAAAAGAAATACTAACTTACTAGATGACTGCTTAAATAGATGTATTCACTTATCATGTAGATCCTTCATAAACTAGTTGAAGTGCTTTTTTTACACATCATAGGAGGAAGTCTGGAAAATGTCTGAATACAAAGGATAAATGACACTTCCTTTGTCTTCCTTGAGTGATTTCCTTTGTAATTTAACTTAACTTTGGACGAACTACAGTTAACTCATCAGGTTTGAGATAAGAGAAATGAGAGAATTTGAGCGCAATTTAGCCAAAGATGGCTAAGGGACCAAAAAAATACAGTTCAGAATTACCATCTCATGTCAGCTGAAGTGAGGATAACCTTAAGATAAGTAATGCAAGAAGCATTTCAAATTGGCTAATTTCTTTTTTGTAAAGGTCAAATAACATTTAGGAAAAGCTACAAAGACATTTATGTGCCTTGACCAAGTAATCCTAACTAGAGATTTTTTTTCCTAAGGAAATATTTTGACAGATGTGGGGCAGATGTTTCTATCTGTAATAGGGGGAAAAAAGATGAAAAAGAAAAACATTAAATATTTTCTGCAATGAGAATAATATAATTAATTATAGGAATGAACAGTGTATCAATGTATATAGTGTATCAGTCAGTACAATAATTAGGTAAGCAATATAGGTAAAAATATAGAAAAATACATGTGCTATAGTTTTTCTCCCATCCGACCCTCCTTAGCTTCCGAGATCAGACGAGATCAGGCGCGTTCAGGGTAGTATGGTCGTAGATGCTATGGTTTATCTTCAAAAGTGTAATACCTAATAATATGTAAACCATAATTATAATTATTGTATTTATAGGCAAGATCTGGGATGCCTATGGGAAAAATAGTTTTTGGAGTCATGTGGAATTAAGGGTGATTTCCTTTGTTGTTGTTGTTTCTTATGTTATTCCAATATTTTATTGTTCTTGCCAAGCATTGTATATGTGAGATTATCACCTGTGCTTTGAAAGTCAAGTTTTCCCTCTCTCCAAACATCATGTACACTTAGGAATTTACTTATTTTCTATTCTATGCTCAGTAATCTGAGTGATGGAAAACTCCTGAGGTGTATGTTGCTGAAAGCGAAGCGACCATCCCAGGCCTTGTTGATAAGAGACTGTTAATGTGAAGTTAAAGCCACATTCTTCCTAATCCATAAGTGCTCCTTGTTGCCCCCTGGGTGTCTTGGAAAGTTTTCTGAGCCCTAGAAGTCCCTCCTAAGCCTCCTAAAGTTCATGTGTGTGACATGGCATTTGTTCAAAGACACTGCATATCTCTTCTCCATGGATACAGTACTTCTACTAGAAACTTTCTTGAAGAAAACATCATTGGCGTAATAGTAACATCTGTAAAATAACCACTTGTCCTCACAGATGAGAAAGCCCTGGAATATGATGAACATGGGCATGCCTGGCTGGAGACAACTGAGGGGAGCTCCCAGGTGAAATAAACACAATCTGTTCTACTTCCATCTGTGTTTGTCTTTGAATATGATCAGAAAGCCCTAGATAGCAATAGCCAAATTTAGTGGTAAGAATGGACCGATATTCAGAAGGAAAACCATGCTTTCAACCAAGATGAGTATTTTGGAGGAAATCCTTTGCATCTGAGTAAGACATTGACTATTCCAGCCATAAGAAGAATAAATTGAGGAGGAGGACTACCAAAGAAAACCACAGTTCTCTGCCTTTTTGGTATTGATTCAACAATTCAGGAATGCTCTGGTACCGGGAAGTCTTTGTGGCATAACTATCTACCACAGTGTCCCGGGACAAACCAGCTGCTTTGGAGTTCTCAGGTCAGATGAACCTCCCCCCCACCCACACACACACCCCAGCCCATATTTAATCATTTACTTATCAAGAGAAACTACTCCTTAGCCCAAATATTCATGTCTCATAGTCTCATAGTTCAGGAGCAAGTCAGTGACAAACTCCCAGGGAAGTCAAGCCCAACAAGTCCTCATACTTCAAGAGCTTTGCACTCTGAAGGTTACCAGCCTTGCTCATTACCAACATCTTTCATGGAATCATGATTTCTGTAGAATTCTGTATGCACCTTCTTCCCTGAGTCAGTCACAGCCACAGAGAAACCACCAGCACCCAGGATGTGATGAGTGTCCTGACAACATGAGAACAAAGACCTTTCAACCTCCCACTGGAAGTCACATAGTTCTTCTCCTCAATAGGTGAAAGGAAAGGAAAGAAAAAAAAAACAAAACTAGACATATTATGAACATAGTGACATCGAGAGATTTATTTTAGAGAGGAGCTCACAAAAGTCAGGTTTCAAAAACATACCTGTTGGAATTTTTAGCAGCCTTTGTATTTTCTAGACCCGATAGTTTTACCTAAGCTTCTGAGGTGGTACATCTGATCACAGAGAACACCGGTCGAGGAGGTAAAGGACTTGTTTTACTTATGGTTTTCATTTTGAGACTACTTCTTCATCTGAAGTCTCTTAGAGCTTTTTTGCCTCCTATCTTTTTTTCCAATTTGAGGACAGTCGAGTATGCTAATGTCTTTAGCTGCACACTATGATAGATTTTTAATTAAAAACTCTTGCATGAAGAACTGATCAAGCATAAGTTTCTGTCATACATATTCTTCATTGATTAGTTACCCACAATTAGAGTGATTATGCTTGCTTAACCCATAGTTTTAGGGTTTGACCATCTTTTTATTTTAATCTCCTTTCCCTATGATTGACTTTTCATTATTATACAGGATTAATGTAAGGGAAGGATTAATGTGGTAATGATCCTTCTTAAATTGTATTCTTTCCTATAAGTAAAGAAGAGGATAAATTGAAACATACCACCCACCAGGCTATGGGCAATTGAACACACTGGAAAGAGAAATACTCTCAACTATTTTTCAGCCTCTGTGTATGTAACTAACATATTTGACAGTGTTTGCAGGTGGCCGGTCAGTATTCTATGCAGATGTTGGTTCAGAAGGCTGCCCCCTTTGAAATGGATATAGTGTCACGAACCAATGTTTCATCAATAAAAACTTAAAAAATTAACCTGAAAAAAAATTGCTATTTAAAATCAATACAGTATGGCTTTCTGTAAATAAAAATCAGAATCTGTTTTCAATCCTAAATCCAGATTTTCTTCCTGTTTCCTCTAAGAGAAGGAGTCCTAGTACTCTGACTAGTTCTCAGTGTGTTTTTGTTCTTCAGGGGAATTACCTTTACCCATTTTGAGTAATGGAACCCAGTGAGAAGAAATAACTTAATAACCTTGATCCACTTTCTCATTCTTTCTCTTGTCTCCTAGCATCGCTCCTGTGCTGATTTTGGCTAAGTGTCTGATGTGATTACTGCTAAGTTACTTCAGCAAGGGGGTGTGGATCTCAGGCTGACCCAGGGTCATCTTCCTAGGTGGCTTCTCTGAGTCTGAACTTCCAAGGCCCTTAAAGGGGAGAACTCTCCAGGGGAAGAGATAAAAGAGTGTTTTTCTTAGTTTACAGATCAAAATGTGAACCTGATCCTTGCTCTTATTTTCCAGCACTCCCTCACCCAAGGAAAGGGAAAAAAGCCAGGAGAGGGAGGGCAGGGCGGTCTCTCCACAATCCTCTGGCTCCCAGAGGCATTCCCTCCAAGCAAACCTGACTGCCTGGGTGGCCAGGGAAGCTTCCTCCTGGAGAGAGGAACCAGGGCCAGGGTGTGGCGGGAACACCAGGGAAGGTGAGGGGCTTGTCCTCATAGTCCTCAGTCCTCCTTACACAGCCCAGGGGTGTTTAATTGGGAGCTCCCGCTGGGAGGGCTAAGAGCAACAATTTTGGAGTTGTGTTGTTTCAGTGCGGAGAATATGGCTGTATGCTCTGTGCAGTCCTACTGCCAGAGTAGACCGTTATAGTGAAGGTTGGGGAAGGGGGGAGGGAAGTGTGAGAAAACATCCCAGGTAGTCAGCAGAGACACAACATTTGTCCTGTTAAGTTCTGGAAGGCAGTTACACATGCTGTTTTTGCTGCCTTAAATGCCACAGCTTTCTTGTGTGTTCATGAGACCGCTGCTAAAGTCTCAAATTCCTCTGCAGAAACCCCCCCCTCATATAGCCCCCCAGAAGCCCCCCTTTCCTCCCACCTCATTCTGTTGCTCAGTGCACAGAGCAGCACACCTTCGTGGAAATCAGGCTTCATTAGAGCATCGTTCTCAAAGCAGTCCACAGCCAAGTTGCTTGCCAGATTTGGTGCCTTCTGGGGACACGAGACCAGTGGTCAGCAGACCCCATCCAGTCCGTCATCCCCAGGATGGTACCTTCAGGAATTCTTAGCGTGAGATTTTTTTAGGCAGACAGTCTTCATGATGATGCCAATAAAGCAGCAAATGGAGGGTGAGTGAGTTCACCTGCTGAGTGAAAATTACCCCTATAGCCTGCCTGTGCCCTCAATGTGTGAGTTCTGGAATGAGACTAACTCACTGACTCATTTGGTAGATTTTCCATGAAAAGGGTAAGTTTTCAGTTAGTCTGAATACACAATAAATCCCTTGAAATGCCAAGCAATAGAGTTGTGAGTAAACGATGGAGATAGAATAACTTCATATGGATACAGATAGAACATGGATATACGTGTACATATATTTTATAGATACATATGTCTGGTTCTGGTCGACAAAGCTGAGGACCCCACGTCACCCTCTGGCCTTTATTTCCTTCTTTAGGCTTTACTTCCTGCCCTTCAGCACGTGGATGAGGGAGGCGATTCTGCGTCCGGTGAGCCAGGCCAGGGCTAGGCTGGGAGTGGGAGTGGTAAGATCTGCTGATCAGCCAGAAGTGCTACTGGGAACCAGGCGCTAGATCTGCTTCTTTCCAGCCTCAACGACTCTTGGGCAGCTGGGATTTGGCTCCACTGAAAAGAACCCGTGCTTCAAGTCAGGATACAGGCCAGCTGAACGCAGACTCAAAGAATTTAGGTCAATCAGTACGGTATGGGTATTTTTTCTCTGAAGATGAAAAGCCCACGCTGCTAGAGACCCATTCTCTGTGCCTCAGCATGAAGCCAGGGAAGACAAACCAGGGAGAAGGTGTTCGATAGGTGCAGCTGTTGGCAGCATACAAACAGAGGCCACTGAGCTAGAGAGGAGGGAGACCGAAAACCGGGGATGATGTTAGCGTGTGGACTGAGGGACATCCAAACCTGAACACTCTAAATGGATTCTGCTGTCCAAGGCGAAAAGACAAAGCATTCTCTCAGCGCAAAAGACTTTAACAGGATAGTGTGTGTAGAGAGAGAAGGGGGTGGTTTTTTCTAGTTGTTAAAATAGTACAAGAAAACGAGATACTGGAGAGCTGTTTTCACTTTTTTAAAGATTGATTTATTTATGCATACAGAACTGGGGTACAGGCCAGAAGTGCAGGGGCAGTGAGAGGATTCACCAGAGGCAGAATGAGGAGCAGAACAGGCAGATCTACTGAGATACACTGCTGAGCGGAGCAGCAGGGAGATAGATGTCTGCTGCGCCACGTGGGTCAGCTCCCTGGCCGGGGATCGAACTCATGCTGCAGTGGCTGCTGACAGCCTCACAGTGCTGTGCTTTAACTGCTTGTGATACCAGGGAGGCCCCCTGGAGATCTGCTTTTTAATAATGCTTTTGAATTGTCTGAAATCAACAACAAAACTGGGAAATTAAAAGCTGACTTTCGGCCCTCCCTGGTGGCACAATGGGTTAGGACCCAGCACTGCAGGCTGGATGCAGCTGCTTCAGTGTGAATTGGATCCCCAGCACCAGAGGTGACCCACAGGGCACAGCAGATTTCTGTCTCCCTGCTGCTCCCCTCTGCAGTGAACTTCCTTGATCTGCCTGTTCTGCTCCCCACTCTGTCTCTGATGAATCCTCTCAACACCCCTGCACCTCTGGTCTGTACCCCAGTTCTATATTTCTAAGTTAAAAAAAAAAAAGCTGATTTTTCACTCAAACTTTTTTACTCAAACCAACCAACAAAAAAGAAAAAAAAAACACACAACCTCTTAGGACAGCACACCAAAGTAACTGTGAAATGTACTATATATCAAAAAAGAAATTAGGTGACTTTTATGACTTTTTAAAACACCCAGGGCAAGAAGCCATTCCAAGCCTGAGGCAGAGCTGGGGAGAAGCAGAAAGATGATGCTGAAAACTTGCATTTTGTAACTTTTGCCCCTTGAGCTAGTTGATTAACATCCCGCATGTTTTTAGCAAAATAGGAAGGGGCTTAAGGGCAGAGTGATGCTCCAGCTTCCACATGCAGGCAGGTGGCCTGAGGGTCGTTGCAGGAAACTTCCAGGCCTCTTGCTATTGCTCAGGGCTTCTAAGCAAATATTTTTTCAGTTAATGGGCACAATTACTGAAATTTCACACACCCCTTCGATCTTGCTCTGCAGTTCAATTTCCTTTCCACAGTTAAGATCCAACCTTTTAAAATCCACATTCCAGAGCCAGATTTGCATTAGTGAGTTGTGAGAGGCACTCCCAAGTGGGTGGAAATGCAATGCTTTCTGGGCTGATTGTGAATTTCTCCTCTATTCCATTTCTTTTACGCCAGACCTTTCTGTCCTAGCTCAGGGAGAGTGTTGTGTACAGGTGACGAGTGATGGCTGGCGCCCTAGCCGGAAGAGGGTTCCTCTAAACCACCCAGTGTCTTTTCTTGAGTGGAATCTTAAGAAGCAGCAGCCACATTTTACATATTGGTTGACATATCTTTACCAAATTAGTTTTTACTTCTATCGAGAAAGATTTGAGGAGGTTGTAAGTACAACCATGTACAGCAAGTGGCATATCAAAACTGGGAAGTAAGTTTATTTATTATTAATTTTTAAAGATTTCTTATTTATGCATACAGAACTGGGTGCAAGCCAGAGGCACAGGGGCCGTGAGAGGCTTCACCAGAGACAGTGTGGGGAGCAGAACAGACAGATCGATGAAGCACACTGCAGAGTGTGGGCGGATCAGGAAAGGTCTGCTGCGCCCTGTGGGTCACCTCCAGGCCTGGGGATCGAACTCTCACTGAAGTGGCTGCCACCAGCTTGTAGTGCTGCGTCCTAGCCAGTTGTGCCACTAGGGAGGGCAGGGAAGTAAGTTTAAAAGCCAGGCAGTGCAGGCAAAGAAAATACAGTGGCTCGTTGATAAATGCACATTTACACATTGCTGGATCTCACTCAGTAAGTATTAGTATTTGGTTTTGGTTAATATAAAGCTATGAATATAATTAATGGTCCGCTATATTTTCTTTCTCTGGTCTTTTAAATTTTGCTCTCTCATTCACTATATATGGTAGAGAGGAAGTTGGAGCACAGTCCTCGTTGTCTTTGGGAACAACTGCTGAGATGATCTAATGGGAAACTCTGTACCTTACAATTTGGATTTTCTTTAACATGAGGACAAGAGTATATTGGACTGGGAAACTTACAGATTTATATATATATTTTCCCAAGCAGGCAAGACCTGGTTTAGATGTAGGGTCCCTTCAAGTTGATTTCTAGACACTTGGCAAGTGATCCTTTTTCTATTTATGGACTTAAGGGAATGCTTACTTCATTATTCACCATACATATAGATTTCAAACAAACCTTGACATTGTGGGTTCAATTGTGTTGTTTTAAAAGTCTTATGTTGAAACCCTAACACTGTGATTTGTGTTTCAAATGGGCTCTTATGGAGGTGATTAAGTCTTGGTGTGGCCTCTACCTTATAGGACCTCTGTCTTTAATAAGGTCTGAGATACCAGTGACTTCTCTCCACTCAAGCACAGAGGAAAGGCCTTGTGAGGCCACAGGAAGAAGATATTTGTCTTACAAGCCCACAGATGAAATCTCACCAGAAACCAAATTGCTGGCATCATAATTTGGACTTGCAGTCTCCAGAACTATGAGAATGTAAATGTCTGTTGTTCAAGGGTTACCATTCATGACGTAAGCACTGTTTTGTCAGGGAATCTGGACCATACTAAAGAAAAGCAAAATCAGCCACTCCTGTAAAACACATGGTGTAAGCATGGAGCACACAAAAATGGTGGAACGCTATTGAGTGATCAATGGAAAGGACGATTCACTTGATTTTGACGTTGGAAAATGTTTCCTCAAACAGCACAGGCCTAATGGCAGAGGTAGGAATAGGTTTCACTCTCTGAGGGACCGATCACACCACTCATTCTGCTAAGAATAGTATTTCTTTAAACATATTTTAAATATTTACAGTTCTTTCTCAATTCCCCTAGTTCAGCCTTTAGACAAAGTTTAGAACATTTAACTATAATAATTGCATTATAATTTATCTATGTGAAATGAAAATACTGTAAGCTTTGCTAGTGTAAGCTGGAATGTGGTGTAGGAGGAGTATGGAGACAAGATGCACGGGACTAATTGTTCACTTTATAAATTGGAAAATTGAGAAATGCTGTCAGAAGTCAATGAACTAAGAAATAGTAAATAAAATTCTTTGAGGTTCCAATGATTGTTAGTAATGGAGCCACAATAAGAAGTGTTAACAAGCTTTTGGAGGACAAAGAATTAGTGAATTAGAATTTATGCATAAAGATCGCCAGCTAGTCCCAAAGCTGACACATCAAGAAATAGAAACACAAGTGTATTTTCTGAGTGAAGTAAGGAGTTGCCTTCTATGCTGGCAGTTCATTTCCTCTGGCCTTTATTAGATCACTATTACATGCAAGAGGAAAGACTTTCCTTCTGTGGGAGTTCAAGCCAGCTGCCGTCAGACATGTCCCCAAGTATACAGGATTAACAGAAGACTATCTTCACTCAACACTAATGCAGAGTGTGAAAAATCTTTTTTGAACCAGTACTGGCAAGAAAGCCACAGTCGTCAATTTATTTAAAATGTGAAAATTAGAAACAAAACTTTCAGTGTTTATGATGCGCACTGTGTTAGGGATGAATGGTTAAAATTATTTGACAATCGTAACTCCTTGTTATTTCCAGTGGTGGAAAAAAGCTATTTCATTCTTTGATATGTGTGATTCTTGGATCAATAGATGAGTCAGGTCCCTAATTTTTCCCTTTTTCTGTTGCCTACTTTTGAGTATTTGATTTTTCCATTAAAATCTCTCCTAAACGGCCCTCCCTGGTGGCGTAGTGGGTTAAAGCACAGCACTAAGAAGCGAAAGCCTCTTCTGCATGAGTTCGATTCCCACCTGCCCCAGGGGTGACCACATGGCGCGGCAGACCTCTCCTGACCCACCCAGCAGTATACTTCATCGATCTGCCTGTACTGCTCCCCACTCTGTCTCTGGTGAATCCTCTCACCCTCCGCATCTCTGGCTTATACCCCAGTTCTGTATGAATAAATAAATAAATTAAAAAAAATCTCTCCTAAAGATGATCAGGAGTGGGGTGGAGATGGAGGACAAAACTCACATAGACCCCAGTTAGTCACAGGGCTCCCTGTGAGCAGCTCTATTAAATTTGTGTGGAGTCCGCAGTCTTGTCCAGTGCCCTGGAGGTCACCACTGACATTGTGTGAATACATTATTTTTAAATGAAGATCCTCTAAATAAAAAACATCATTACTGTCTCACTGTTCTTAAACCAAAGGCTTAAAGCCAAACCTCTGATGGACTGGGTGTGATTCACTGATAGCATTTATGGATGTTTAAGACACTTATTTTGAGTCAATAGTAGGTCTGGAGAGATGGCTTATTGGCCATATGGCAGTCAATCTATTATTTTGTCTCTACTATTTAACACAAAGTTAGTCCTTTATATATCGATGAATGTCTAAGTATAATGTTTAGGAAAGGGATTGTGGAATTTTCAGTAACTGTTCCAGACAAACTGCTATTAACACAGTCTTAGGCCCTTTATATACTGATTAGTGTCTAAGTGTGGTGTTTCATGGAATATTCCTTACTGTTGAATTACTGGTCACCTTGAATTATTGGTAGCATGTGCCCTTGCTGAAGATAAAACACCATATTCTGGACAATCTCTGCCAAAGCAGTATTCTTCATTTAACTTGGATTGTTTTACCACTATTTTGCCAGTATTCCAGGGAGGGCAGTAGGTGGAGATGGAGAGGCGAGTTTTGTATTATTGTCATTATAGTCATTTTACTACCAGTTTTGTGTTAATCTTAGTCATGGTGAGGAAAGTAATAAACTGATCTCTGACTATTGGCTAATTTGATTATGCAATAGCTGCTGTTACTGAAAGCCAAGAGGGTGGAAATGATCCAAGGCAAGAAATTATTCAGCAGAGACTACAGAGGTGTACCATCAATTACAACAGCAATTACTTCCCATGGTTTGAAACTTGATTCCAGTATTTTTCCTCTTTAGCTCTGGTCTGGGTTTCAGAACAAACTGCCCCAAACAGCACCAGCTTAAGGTCAAGTCTGTCTTTCATACCTAAAGATGATGAAGTTCTCTGGAAATACAAGCTGTCAGAAATAGAGCAGGACTAATACTACTTATACACACGTGGCTGGGCCTAAGCTAAGTAGGCATCATCCTGGCAGAATTGAATGGTAGGAGTGCTCTCTACTGGAATGCTGTGATTATGATACCAAGTTCTCATACCAAAAGGCAGACATCCTGAAAAAAAAAATCAGCTCTTCACTTATTGTCTGTTTAAAGAAATAGGGTCAGTGCTAGGGAGTGGAAGACAGAGGAGCATCCCAAAGTCAAGAAATAAAAATAAGCTTATGAGGAAGACAAGATGTTCTACCAGGGCAAGTAAACATGATGAACCAGTTCTTTTCTTGTAACTGTGGACAGTCTGGTGAATCCGTGGTAACAAGAGCAGTATTAAAAGAAACATTGCTTATTGCCTTAATAATGGGAAATTTGGCCCTCCCTGGTGGCACAGCAGGTTAAAGCGCAGCACTAAGAAGCTAAAGCCACTTCCACATGAGTTTGATCTCCTCCTGGAGGTGACCCACAGGGCGAGGCAGACCTCTCCAGACCCACCTGCTGCTCCCCTCAGCAGTGTAATGCATCGATCTGCCTGTTCTGCTCCCCACTCTGTCTCTGGTGAAGCCTCTCACTACCCCTGCACCTCTGGCCTGGATCCCAGGTCTGTATGCATAAATATGCATAAATAAATAAATCTTTAAAAAAAGAATGGGAAATTCAACAATATTGTTACAAGTTCATCTTTCAGGAATCACATGTGGCCCATTTTCTAAATAGAATTGAGCCTGAAATTTCCAGGAAGGTGGGAGATAAGAGTTTTTCCATATACATTTTCATTTTAGAGAAGAGGTTTTATCTTTAATTTTTTACAATTTACCCAGATAACGGATAGGTTGAGAAAAGGCATAAAATGAGAAAATGTAAGTCATCACTGTTATTTGGTGTGGTTCTGTCCGTTTTGGTAGCCAGGAGCCACCTTGGGCCACTGGTCACTTAAAATGTGGCTAGTGTACCCGAGGAGCTGCATTTTAACTGAATTGTAATTTGAAAATACTCAGGTTAGTTATATGTAACTAAATTCATTGTCATCATTTCCAGTTTTCTGCAGCTGATGATTGAGACCTGTTAATCATTATTGGGTCACTTGCTAGGCTAGGCTGATTTCAAAAGAAGTGCCAATAATAATTAAATTTTTGAAATCTTTTGAAGTACAAAAAATGGAAAAGTAAAAATTGGAAAAAAAAAGTAACAATAAGGATAAACTCATATGTTCTCAGAAAATGAACACACCTAGGAAGGGGCCAACCAGGGAAACAGTGAGATCCTGCAGAAGCCGCTCGTTGCTAGTCCTTTGCTTTCCTCCACAAGTCAGCTGTTTTGTAGCTGAGGTGCTCCTAGGCCCTCTCCTGCTGGGTGGTTTCCCTCCCTATTTCATTTGCAAGCTCACCCACACTGTGGTGTGATCTGGAGTGCATTCATTTTCACTGCTGGTTGGATTTTAACTTCTGAATATACAACCCGTTTTTCATAGCCACTTTGATGATTTCGAGTTTTAATATCGCTTTGAACTTTTAGTTACTTTGGGTACACCTTTCTGCCAAGTCAGCCTAGCGGCGGGTTACTGGCTAGCAGGCTCTGCGCAAGTCATCGGAGGTTTGAGAAGAGCTGCCGACTTTTCAAAGTAGTTTTATCAGTTCACACCCTGTGAGTAGTGTATGAGAGCATGTGCTCCATCTTCATCATTATCTGCTAGTTAATCTCTTGAAGTTTATTCATTTTATGAGCATTTAATGGTGTATCCTTGTTTTCTTTGCATTTCTTGAGTTAATAAAGTTCAACATCTTCATGTGGGTTAGAAATTGGCCATCTTGTGAAATACGTGCTCTAGTCTTTCTCATTTTTTAAAATGGATTTAAAAAGAAATTGTAGTAGTCTTTTATATATTCACTTTAAGTGCTGCACATTTTCCCCACTCTACAATTCACTTTTTGTCTTAGTGGTGTTTTTGATGAACAGAATTTTTCTTTTTATGTTATCCTTTTATCATTTCTTTCCTTCATGGTTAAGACTATAAGAAATCCTTAGTTATAAGAAATCGTCCCTACATTGTATTTTGTCTTCAGGGAGCTTGGTAGTCTACTTATTAATTCTAAAATGTTTATGTAATTTAAACATTCTTATGTTGAGTATTTTGGACCTTCTACACAGAGAAACAGGTGGCTTGCCCACAGGCTGTGGTTTGCCAAGCCTGTGTTAGTCCGTGTTTATTCTTTCCCTGGAAGATGTTTCTGAGCTGTCTGTCCGGTGCACTGGATGCAGCAGGAGGTCCCAGTGGCCATCAGGGGCACAGTGTGAGTCTAGAGCTTTCCAGACCTCTCCTTCGTTTCCTGGAGATTGTGACGAGCTGGTGAAGCCAAGTCCATCCCCAGCCACCCATGCCTTCGTGCAGATGTAAATCTCCATCTGGTATCATTTTCCTTCAGTTTGAAGAATTTAACATCTTATAGTGAAAGTGTCCAAGGGAAAATTCAGCTTTTATCTAAAAATGTCTACTTAAAAAAATTATTTTTTTAAATAGAATAGTTTATTTTTACATCATTTTTGTGCCCTTTTCCATCTCAGTTGTCATCCCTGTGGGCTTCCCATCACCACATCACCCGTGTGCCATCACCATAGTCCAGTGTACTTCTCCCCACTCCCATCCCCCAGCCACTCCACCCCTGTAAAATGTCTCTGGTATATTATTATTATTATTTTTAGTAATATTAAAAATTATTCATCATCATTATTCATTATTATTCATCATCATTATTGTTTATCATTATTATTATTTTAAAAATGAAGAGAAGCACTGTTGTTATATATTTAAAGTGAAGACAATTTTAAAGTGCTTTTTTGTTTCCAACTAATAATTGGCTGTTGAACATGTCCAAAGGGCCCCTGGTCCCTCTGGACGTCATAAGGAGTCTTTATTTCTAGATCCAGAGGGTCCTTTGGGGATCTTAAGTCTGGACACAAGTCAGGGTCTCTAGCTCAAAGCTGCTCTGCTCGCTGACTGCTCAGCTGAGAGAGGTGGTGGGCAGATGCTTGAATGGAGAATGAGCTAGATTACCTCCTCCAGCTCGAGCAATGTGACTCTCATGAGTCAGAGTGCTTAGTGGGTGGGTTACCAGGATTGATGTCACATATGTTTTCTTGCTAGCATATATCTAAAAAAAAAATAGTTTTTCTCAATGTGTTAATAAAGATCTTTGAAAGGAACAGACTTAGAGTTCCAGCTTTTCATTTTTGTTATGAGCAAGGCCTAATGTATTCTTATTAGTAGCAGTAAGTGGCAGCTTCATTTAAACTGATTACCTTGGACTGAACAAAGGAGAAACCGCAATATACTCAGTCAGCCTTCAGTCAGACCTTAAAACACTTTCAAGAGGAGAGAAAGTACCCAGCCAGCGTATAAATGGACGTTCACAGCAGCTCAGAAATTCACTGTGCGAGTAAGAAGAAGGCCGTAGGAAACAAAGTCTGCAACCCCCCCGGTCCACTTACTTATAAGGAAAACAATTCTCAATTCTGCAAATATCTTGGGTCAGCTTTCCTAGTCTTTCTAGTGATTAGAAAAAGGCTAGGAGTGAGTTGTTTTTAACCAGTGCCATTAAAAGCTTGGGAAAAAGATAAACTGTAAATCACTAAAGAACATTCTTTCCTTAACATGTTTTCAGAATAAATGAGAGCAATCTTTAGAGCAATGTATGACCATGGATAAATTAAAACCTTCAGGGAAAAAAAAAGAAAAAACTTTCTGGGAAGGAGGAGGACTGGGATAACTCTTGCATACTATGTAATCAAGACCCAGGAGAACTGACTTGTTTCCAGTTTCCAGGAAAGAAAAGTGGGATGGCAGGGCCTGACATTTCAACATTTCATCTGAAACTACGAAATAGCAAACAACTGTGCAAAACATGAGTCAAATGAAGAAAACATCCCCAATGTACAAGTTCAGAAAGTTAAAAACAAGCTATCACACTTATTGATTTAGAACAATCAGATTTTACTTCAGGAAAAGCTAATACTTTTCAAAAGTTATAATTTTAATGTTAGCACAAAAAATTAATTCCTAACAGTTCATTAAAAAAAAAAAAAAAAAACTTCCGCAGTCAAAGATCCCTATTTTTGAATTACGGTACTGCAAGGCACATACAGAACTCACCTCCTTCAACACACACAGATGATATATATATACTCCCTGAAATAGAATTTTAAAATCCTTAAACAATTAGAAAGACTACAAAGTTAGCAATTTTTAAAAATGTTCCTACAGGATCATGCACCTTTCTTAAAATCAGTTCAGCACTTATGTATAAATAATCTTTTTAAACATTTGTGCTAGAAATACAGATACAGTGATGCTGAAGACAGCACTAAACACAAAAATCTGAAAAATACTATAGCTTGATAAATTGTTATTGCCTTCATCAGAGACCGTATCATCTCTAGCATTTTCAAAGATTTGTATAGTTAATTGGGTAACTGTACAGGAAACAAAGCATTTTCTCTCTTTAAACAATAGTTCTTTTGCCTCAACATCAATTCTTTCATAAAGATACTAAATGAATAATATCTTTTGTTTAATAAGATTTAACGATTAGATCATTTAAATGCCTCTACTAAATTTAATGCAGCTTAATTAGGGACCAGGTACTTATTTTCCTCTAAAAATTTTTGGTCAAGCATGTCTAACCATAAAAGCAAATGGAATTTAAAGAGGTAGATTTTTTTTTTCCCATGATGCATTTGTTAACAAATGTATTGTCAAGAAAATAAAAACAAACACTGAGTGTGTTTTCTTAAAGTATAAGGGTCTAATGAAAAGAAAAATAGAAGATAGATAAGGTATTTGTTACAGTCTGACACTTTAACAGTCATAGGATTGGATGTTTTGTGTTCAGTGCATTTCGCAGACTCGGGATCAAAATACGAGTCTACTGACTGTATTAAATCCCCCCCCACCCCCTCCACCAGTTGGTCCACAGCTTCCCGGTGGGTCATTGTCATCAAATCCATTGGGCCGGAAGGAACAGGAGGCAGATGCAGCTTGCAGGGCCCGGGCTCTAGCATTCAGCTCTTGTTCCTAGAGTCAAAAAGAAATTTTTATAAAGTTAAAATCCTAAATACAATGGATGGATACATCACTTATATAAATACTTAAAAATGTCTTTTCTCTTTTTAAATAAGTATCCTTCAAATCCCAGTAACTTTAAAAATATTCCCATTACTCCTTACCAAATCTTAGTAAAGTATAATACATAATCACAGATGGAACTAGCACGACAGAGAGCAAAACCTGATGTATCTACAGAAAGACAGATCCTAATGGTCATTCTGTTTCAATACCTCACTTTACGAAAGAAACCAAAGCCCCACAGTCCTAACATTTCTCAATAGAAAAATAGACAAGTCATATACATGAGAAATAGGCACACAGAGAAAGAAATTCCTCATTGCTCAAGCTTCAGAGTCAACTACCCAACCAGGCACCGAGATGACCATTCAGTGTCTGAGAAACCGCCTCACATCAGACACTGACCACGCTCCCTAGTGGGAGAAACAATACTGAAGGAATCTGCGGTCAAGCCGTACTGCCCTGGAAAGATACAGTGATTCGGGAAGGGCTTGAGGGGCACACAGAGTCATGTGAGCTAGGCCCAGCGCAGGAGCTGAGGTGGCTCAGAGCTCTGGCATCGCAGTCATAGAAGTGAGAGGAATCACTCTTTTAAAAACCCGTTTTCTCCCCTGATAAATAGCCCACCAGTTGCGGATAGAGTTCGCATATTTCAAAAAGTCACTGGGTCCTATTTCCACATTTTATATTATACACCATTTCTGTTGCTACCTAACCCTCTCCCCTCCCTCCACTTCTCCAAACTTCAAGAGTCATATGGTTAATATCTGGCAAGAAGAACAGAGTGGAATATACTCTATTACCTTAATCATAAATAAGCCTTTTGACTGGATGTTAAAATCTTTGGTATTGAATCAGTTCTAACAAGTATACTGAACTTTTAATTTTTTTTTTTTTAAAGATTTATTTATTTATTCACACAGAACTGGGGTACAGGCCAGAGATGCGGAGGGTGAGAGGCTTCACCAGAGACAGCGCAGGGAGCAGAACAGGCAGATCGATGAAGTACACTGCTGAGGGGAGCAGCGGGCAGGTCAGGAGAGGTCTGCCACACCATGTGGATCTCCTCTGGGGCAGGCGGGGATCGAACTCATGCAGAAGTGGCTTAAGCTTCTTAGTGCTGTGCTTTAACCCGCTGCGCCACCAGGGAGGGCCCTGAACTTTTAATTTTTTGTATATAGTTTGTGTTACTCTAGAATGTGCCTTCTCTCTTTAAAAATGTATCATATTGAATATTTTACAGTAAATTTGAAAACATTTAAGGAAACGTCCCTGCAAAAATCAATATCTTAACAGTGGTCCATTTCTTTTACTTGCATCTTTTAGTTTTATGGCAACTTAGCTTTTTAAAACACAATTATTTGGACTACTCAATTAACATACCTACAATTTCAGTTTTAATTTACAGTTGGTGATTTATGTGGATAGGAAGTTAGCAGGTTTCACAGAAAAATAATTCCATCAGACCTTTACTAACTTTAACAAAATCACTAACTCCTTGTAAAAAGCATATTTATAAATAAATTCAGCTCATATGAAATCTTTATTCCATGTTTTTTATTTACTAATTATCTCCTTGGCTTACTGTGCAGATCCTCAAAGAATCCAAACACACTTTCTTTACATATTCTATCTTTTAACGTCTGTTATCTTAGCTACCAAAATGTCAGTAAATAGCTCTTAAAATATTTATACAAAGGTCTAAAAGACAGTTAGCTTGCTTCTCCCTCATGGTAGGGCTGACAGAATGAGGGAAGATACTTAAATTTTATGAAACTTTCTATTTGGCATGATTTTCTAATGCTAACACCCCCTATAATTAAAAACAATTAAGATCTGCTGCATCTGTAGACAAATGATTCTTCATAACTAATTCACAACATTGGTAAATAAGATAATCATACCAGTAAAAAATTTCATACAAAACTCAGACTCAAATTTCAGAATCATTACTCTTACTACCTTTCAGTTAGCGTGGAAAATGTAGAAGTTAGGATGCTCATTTAATCGCCTGCTGAGTGTTTAAACATTTCCTGCTAATGACGCACCCTTCCCCCAGCTTACCTGTAAATATAATTTATTGTCTTTCGTTATCGCATCCATCAGTTCTTTCTGCAGAGGCGGGTCTCCGTTTACCCAGAGTCCACTGGCTGAATCACTACCACTTAAACTATTTGTGATGTTCTGTCTTTTATACAAAAGCACATAAGCTGTATCCTTTGGAAACCTACTGGTAATTTTCTGGACTGACTGAAATGAAGTAAATGTCACTCTGCTGTCATTAAATAAAAACCATTCTTTTGATAAGTCTTTATTTTCCAAATCCTGCTCTATGATCGCACTGGGGCTCTCTCTCTCTAGTGCACGGCTCTGGGAGGAAGCTAATGCCAGAGCTTCAGCCTGGTGGCATCTCTGGTACGAAGACTCTGTTCCCGTGATGTTCCTGGCATAAGAGTAGTAATGCCCACTTTCGGAGGACACGCCAGAGTGCACAACGACAGAACTAAGCAGATAGGGCACCAGTGTGGGGCAGCTTGCTTCTTCAGTCCCAGAAGGCTTTAATTTTTTAGCTAGGTTCTCACTCACATCTGTGAAGTCGACATCTACAGACCAACTTTCTGACAACGAGGAGAAAGAAGTAGTTCTTTTAACTGGCAACTCCAACACCAGTGGCAATGACACGTTGTCTAAAATTTTTCTTCGCACATGATACTTCTGGTCATATGAAAATCTCAGGAGAGTAAGAATAAGGTACTCAGGTTCTTCTGTGATTTGCATAGTTTTCTCGGCATTTTGCAGAGAGGCACAGTTTTCACAATAATACTGGTTGTCACCAGTAAGAATTTCTGGAGCCAAGAAATAATTTAGCAGGTCAGTCACTGAAGGTGTGGAGTCACTTCCTGGTTTCTGAGGTACATCTTCATTAACAAGGATGCTGCTGGCTTCATCCACCTGTGCAGAGGTGTTCTCAGCACAGCAGAACTCGTCTGGGGGGCTGCCTACCATGCTTTCTGTCACCGCTGAGTCACAGACCAAGGCGCCTGCTGGGTTAGAACCTCCTGGGTCCTGCAAAGGCCCAGGAACGCTGGCTGGCCTGGGGCCATCCTCGAGTGTACTAAGTGATGGTGCTGTAACTTGAAAAGACAGGTTTTCCACAGAAGAGCAAGGACAAAAGGCAAGCGAAAGGTCCGTGAAGGCTTCCACTTTCTGTGAGGTACTCCTGCAGTGCAGACAACATATGTGAGTCCGCAGTTTCCCCCCGAACATTCTTTCTATTAAAGTCTTCTCAGCATCACTTGTGCAAGTGGTCTCTGTCAGGACAGCCGTCTTACTGGCCAGCTCTTGCAAAGAAGTTTCACTGCACCCCAGGCTTTCAGAAAGCTTGTGTGAGGACTGAACTTTCAAGATCTTTTCTTCTTCATGGAGCCTGTACGAGAGTGTATCATTATGTAGTTACTTCACTTAAGCTTACATATAGATTTTGGTGGCTTATACAAATTATTTTTATAAAATAATTTAAAAAAAAATGAAGTTTCTCCTCTTGCAATCACAAGGGATAAAAACAGACAATACAGAATAAAAGAGATGTCAGGGATTATTACTATTTTATTTTCTGATCACCCTGTGTTCATTGCACTATTTTACAGCACTTAAGGTACATACGTCCACAAGCTACTTTCGTGTCTTTGTCTGCCTGGCTCCTGTAGAAAGCCTGGCACAAAGAAACGACTCAACACTTAGTTGAGTGAAGGAAGGGCTGCACTTGCTTTGCCAGTCAGCCCCAGAGCAGGAGGGACGCAAAGACAAGCAGACACAAGAATAGATTTTATTGACTAGCTGGTTAGGAGACAATAAAACATACCAAAGCCATTAAACTATGAACGGCTGTAAAGGAGCAGTTACTAAATTTTTGTCTTTAAGATCTCTTAACATTCTTTAACTGAGGGACCAAGAGCTTTCATTTGTGTGGTTATATCTATCGATATATACTATATTCAAAACCTGAGAGTAAAACTAATACCTTAGTACATTTTAGAACAATAATAAACCTGTTATATAGTATAATAAAAAATATAGTATAATAAAAAATATTCTTTTTTTGGTGTAGAAAACAGCTGTATTTTCTAAGATCTAAAAAATTTAGTGAGGAGATGGCATTGTTTTAAAATTTGGAAAGAACTAGGATATCTGGTTTAACAAAAGAGAGCTGGATTCTCCAACTGCTCTCCAGTTCACCATGTTTTCTGGAAGCAGCGTGTCCTTCCAAAGCAGCCCACATCAACTACTTATACATAGATAATTAACTGGGTAAGGAAATGAACTGGGTA
This sequence comes from Condylura cristata, assembly GCF_000260355.1. Taxonomy (NCBI): domain Eukaryota; kingdom Metazoa; phylum Chordata; class Mammalia; order Eulipotyphla; family Talpidae; genus Condylura; species Condylura cristata. The sequence goes on along the minus strand of NW_004567119.1, from coordinate 6,175,819 downwards.
AGGAAAGTCCCCTGAAAGTCTTGGGAACTCCTCAGGGGTCACTGTACCAGACTCTGAGAACAGCTAGTCTTAAAGAAAGAAAACAAGAAACATGGAGTGAATGTAAGGTTTTAAAAAAGATTAACATTTGAGAATTATTTTAAAGGTACAAACAATATTCTGTAAACAAATCTGCAATAAAAGAACACAATTCAAGTTATAACTTTAAAAATACTTTTTACCTGTCCAGCAGAAACCTGAGGTATTCAGAACAGTCTTGCTGTGATCTGGGGGTGAACCACGGAGGTCTGGAAGCCTCAAAGAATATTCGAGGTGCATATGCTTCCCTCTTGATATCAATAAAGAAAATACAAGGAAGTGAGTTTCATAACATGAACCAAATAACTGAAATCTTCACAGTTTAATGAAGACTGCTTAAAACGTGCACTGCATTTACCCTCTACCAAAAATCCTTAGCAAAAACTCATCTTGGGCCCTCCCTGATGGCGCAGTGGGTTAAAGCCAGCACTGCAAGCTCATTCGGTGGGAGTTTGATCCCTGTCCTGGGGCTGACCCAGAGTGTGGCAGACCTCTCCTGACTCGCCTGCTGCTCCCCTCAGCAGTGTACTTCATCAATCTCTCTGATCAGATCTTCCTACACCATCTCTGGTAAATCCTCTCACCTTCCCTGCACCTCTGGCCTGTACCCCAGTTCTGTGTGCATAAATAAATAAACCTTAAAAAAAAAAAAAACCTTACCATTTTGTAGGTAAGAATTAAGACTGAGAAAAATTACTACCACTCACCCAAGGTCAAGTAGCCAAATTAGTGGCAGAGGGGGTTAAATCAGAACCAGGTCTCTTTAACCCTTAATTAACACTCCTAGAACGATCCCTGTGTGCCATGAGGTGCTTGGGTCTATGATTTTTTTTAAAAACCAAATCTGCAAAGACTGTTTATGAATACATTATTTTGGATAAGAAATAACCACTCCCCAGTGCCATGCGCACCTTCAGTTGGCTCGAGTCTCTGCCTGGGATTAAGGTGGGAACGCCCACAATGTGAACAGCGTGGCCAATCCGCTCTGGACTCTGGTTTCTGTTTTTTTACTTAAATTAAGAGGCTGCTCTGGTTTTGAAGCAATCTAGCTTCAAATGCTAGATTTTGCCACAAGAAAACACAACTGAAAAGATGTCTAAAAGATAGTATTTTGATTTAAAAATTTAGAAGTGTCCTGACATTTTGAGTACTTGTAATATTTAATAGCGTCTTTAGCTAAGTAAAATTATAAAGTAGGTATCTATGGCATTTTGAAAGAAGCTCAGTGTAGTGGGTGAATATGAGCTCTGGAGTCACTGGTCTCATCTCACTGCTGTCACTTGTTTGCCCGCCTTTGAGAACAAGTAATGGAAGCCCATTTCTTCATTTGTAAGATGGGGATACCAATTACTACCTCAAGCTTGGTTTGGAGGATTAAGAATTATGACATGCACATTTTCTCAGCAAAGGAGCTAGAGAGTTTAAATGCTCTTTAATTGTCAGATTTATTAATTATAGGATAAAAAAGGCTTTTTATTATATAGTACATTTTTTCTTCCTGAAGTTCTTGTCAGTTTGCCATCAGATAGTCTCAACTGTGACAAAACCTTCGTTATATTCTCTTGCTATTTTCTGCTTTTCTGGAGAGCGGGAAAACTGCCTTTTCCCCTAGTAGCTCTGATTCAACAAGTGAACAGAGTTTACATGACACAGTACATCTATATGCATCCTAATTCTCACACACATTATATATAGTATACAGTACATAAAGACTAGTGATAAAGTCAGTGCAGATGTCAGTTTAACAGGAAACAATGTTAAAGAGTTGGAAGACTATTTTCCTTGCAAAGTTTGTGAAATTATTACCCCTAGACAAAGAAAGAATAAAGTGATAAATTTTGAGTACATTACTACTTAAGAGTCATCACTATCACCTTCATTGTCAATCCTGTCTCCAGTCTTTCCACTGAAGAAGTCATACTAAAGACTTCAGTATCTCAGCTTGTATCTAGGAGACGTTAGTATCTCTGCTTGTATATAGGAAGTAAAGACATTCCCATCAACTCAATCCCACCAATTTTCAGTCTATCTTCTCTTCTGGTTCCAACTACCTGTTCCTTTTGACATCTGTGAAATTAAATCAGAGTAAAGCCAGAAAATACTAACAGGTATTATTTATAAATGATACATATTTTCATAATATTGTTCAAAACATAAAGGGTCTCCAATTTGACCTAGATGTACCTTAGACTTTTTACTGTATCTCTCAGCAGATCTCTGCTGAATGAATGAACAGTCACTGTATAAATCTTTGATATTAGTAGAAATTCATTTCCTTGAATTAATTTGTGGATGTGAAAGATTACAAATTTTCAACTATTGAACTTAATGAACAAACATATATAATGGGAAGAAAAAAGTTACCACAAAATTATTTTATTTGTTCACTGTTGTAATGGTCTATCAACTTAGTATCTATAAACTGTTAAAAATACATTTACAAAAAGAAGCTTTTTTATGAAGAAGCTTATTTATTGATTAGAAAATCAGACTTTATATATAAGAACTAGAATAGGGAAACATAATATCATCTACACTGATGGAAGAGGAAGAAATTAAAATGTAGGGCATATTTCCATATCCAAGTACTTCAGGCAGGATGGCCTTATAATTTTTTAGTGAATTTAACGTTAGATGAGATTAAGTATTATTTCACCAGTTAAAAAGTTCTCCAAGTTTGAGATGTGAGCTTTAAAGAATATCACCAGTCAAGTTAATACATATATACTGTGTCCACACTCACCTGTGTATGAGCCAAAAAAGCAAAAAGGTGCTGTAATTTTTTCATTAATGAATTGCACCCATTTAAATTTAAAGATAATACTTGTCTCCTGAAACTGAAAGAGAGTAAAATATGACTTATGTTTGCATGTATATCACACATGTATTTTTAAAGGCTTAAAAGGAAGATTACTCAAGAACTTATTATCCTCAAAGTAAAACTTCACTTACCTGATGGCCTTCCTTAGCAGGGGCTCTACCTGTACAGAGGGAGGCTGTGTGTACAGAGGGCGGTGGCAGGAAGTGAGGCGTGCTCTGTGGCCTGGCAATGGCCTATGATACCATCACCAAGACATACCACACAGCTAGTGATTTAAAGAGTGTGATGTTATAAAGAAAGGGAAAGGATAAGAAATTGTTCAGAATATAGGTATTTAGTTATCCCTATTGTTCCTATACTATATTTTGAAGTTTATCTCTTTCCCTTTCTGTACAATGCCACACAATGTACATCTTTCTCTCTTACCAGAGTTAGGAAAGATTTTTATACCATCACAAATGCCACACAGGAATGAGCTAAACTCATAAAATGCAAAACTACTTATGAAAAAAAATTAAGGGGCGAATTTAGAAGGGGAGGGCCCTCCCTGGTGGCGCAACGGTTAAAGTGCAGCACTGTGAAGCTAGCCTCAGTTTGATCTCCAGCCAGGATGGTGACCCACATGGCCTGGTGGACCTCTCCTGGCCTGCTCACTGCTCCCTTCAGTAGGGTACTTTGTCAATCTGCCTGTTCTGCTCCCCACTCTGTCTCTGGTGAATCCTCTCACTGCCCGTGCACCTCTGGCTTGTTCCCCGGTTCTTTATTAACAAATAAATATATCTCTTTTAAAAAAATTTGGAAGGGGAAAGCTTTCTAAAATCTACACACACTATAAATAAAAAAGGACACCTGACTGAAATAAAATAGCAGCCTTCACTAATCTGATTTTATGAAATATATCACAAAAAAAAACACTTTGAATTGCATTCACTGGAAGGAAGAATGCAACAAAGGATTATTATTCAGTATATTTATATATACACACATATAAATCATTATGAAAAAGCAGAAGACTCAGTAGAAAGGAGAGAACAAGCTATTCAGGAAACAAACAGTGTAACTGCTCCAACATGAGATGATTTCCAACATAATTAGAAGATAAAAAGCAAGTGAAAGAGAATATGTGAGAATCTTTACGAATAGTGAAAAACAAACAAAAAACTGCATTTGGATTTTGCAGTACAAAAGATTTTATAACTTTAGCAAAAAAAAAACCCAAAAAACAAAGATCTGGAGTAATATGCCAAAAAACAGTAAATTACAACAGCAATAGGATTTCTGATTTCAAATTAGTTAAACATTACTTTTAAGTTACTTTTACTAAATATTTGTGTGATTTTTATTTTATATACTTTTAAATTTAGTTTTTCTTAATTACATAGAATTCATAAAACATGGTGTCTATTTAAGAAAAACCACTGTCCACTGCACAGAAAGATGTGCTCTTTGAGCTGCTGCAGCCAGTGGTAACTCTCTGGGTTTCTGCTTCTTCTGTCATCCGTGAAATGGGATGGCTGAACTAAATGATCTTTGGAGATGAAATATGGATTCTTTCAGACTTATGCCTACTATCACTTGTGTATAAGGTTTGTATTTTCTAAAAAAAGAAACAAATCTCAAACAACCTTCAAATAAAGTAAACATTAAACCATATAAAAAATATCTAAGTGTGATAGCATATTCTGGGGCCAGGAACAAAAAGGAAAATTAACTCTTCATCTCGTATTTATGATTTCTCTAGGTAGGCATAAAAACTTGGAACTCAATTTGTAAACATCTTTGTGAGTCAATTCCATAAATACTTTTTAATATGAAGAGAAAAAATTCAACCATGCTTTATACATTTTGTAAAAGTTTGTCATTATTTTATGAAACTAAATTAAATTAAATAAAAATTATCATTTTATCATTAGCATAACTTAGCTATCAATCTCCAATTTTCTATCTGTTTGGCTGTTTTCTATCTGTTTGGATCAGGAAGTAAATCTGTAGTGGCAAAACCAGTATGTCTGATTATATATTTGTTTAGTATCTATCAACTTGGGGTGGGAAGAAGAGCTTGAATTTCTTTAACAGCATGAAATAACTTACTGATGTGAGAAGTTGTGAAGTATCTACAAGTAGAAAAAAGTAAACATGACCCTATCAAAAAATATATGTTAAAAAAAAGTCTTACAGAACAACAAATTAGTACTTGAAGACACAAACCCTTTGGAATCAGCTCAAATAATCCCTGTGTGATGTTAATGAGTATTAAACTGTGAGTAATTCCAAAGATACTGGTATTCTAAGTGTAATATAACTGCCAAGTAGAATTTTTATAAGTTATAGTTCTATAACAATGTAATAGTTCCTGAGCACTAGAAGCAGTTTCTTTTCTAAGGCAATAAAGGAAAACAGTGACATTCCTGCCATTAACAAGAAGTAATGCAGATAAGCCACCATCTTATTTTTCACTAGTATGCACCAATGCCTACAGTTTAAACTTACTCTGTGGCCATAAATAAGGCTTGTATAACACTGTTCATGTAACACGTATTTCCAAGGTTGATAAGACCAGTTTTCCCAGTTTCAGATTTTCCAGAAAGTCTAGATAAGCAAGATGCCAAAGAATTGGATTGAGAAGTCCAGGCACTTTGACTGAGAATCAATTTAATCTTCTCTTCACTGGGTTTAGGGAACTCCTAGATTATGAAGAGGAAAAACAGTTTTAAAAATATACACTATGTTCACTAAATTAACACAAAGAAGATTTTTCCACTGACATTTAAGCTCCTACTTAGTTCTGAAATTACTGACAGTATTTGGTCACTCATCAAAAATCAAAATATGCTACACAAATAAACATACCCTGGAGGTAGAATTTATCAAGCTGAAGGATACTCAACATCCAGATATTCAACTATTTATATATATTTCATATCTGCCAGAAAATGTTTACAAAATGAAAACTCAGAAGTCAGAAAGTATACTGCAATGCTATTCAAAGGCAACCGAGTAAAGATACAAAACAGCACACAACTAAGTCAAACAAAAAAATCTTTTTATTCACTTCTAATATTTGCTCAGTTTTCACCTTTAGATATAAAAGCTTAAAGTAATCAAGGGATGAAAAATGAAAGCATGTTAACATAGATGGTAGTTCCCAGGAGTTGGGGGAGGGGGGGAAGAGTTGGGTCAAGTGGGATCAAAAGGCACAAACTTCCAGATAGAAAATGAATAGGGCATGCAAGAAAAGCTGTGATCTACAGCATGGCAAGTATTTACAATAATATACTGCAGATCTAAAAGTTGCTGAGGGTAATTATTAAAAGTCTCAACACAAGAAAAATTCTGTATATATGGTAATGGCTGTTAACTAGATTTATTGTGCTGATTTCACAAAATAAACAAATTATCAACTCACTATGCTACCACTTGAAACTAACATGCTGTCAATGATACCTCAAAAAAATGAAAAGTATCATTGGCCTGTGACAGAAAAAAACTCAACCTCATGCTTACTCATACAGAAGATTTTACAAGATACAGATTCTTCTGATCTACTTTGCAACATGAGATAATTTAATAAGTGAGTTATTTCAAGCACAAGCAGAACAATGGATAAAGAAAACTGGTAAAATCATGTAGGCTTTTTTTTGCACTGCTAATACCCTCTGACACTAAGCCCTTAGAAAACATTTTCTGGAGGACTTTAACTCCTGGATTTTTTGTGGTAGTGCCAGAACGCCAAGAGAAAGTACCTGGGCTAACAGTGAACCCTTTGCTCCTTCTGAGACTTTCTCTGTTATTAGCATTTCAACTGAAGAATGACATCACAGAAGCTATTGATGTTACCACAAATCCACATGACAAAAGCTGTTCACATCAAGACATTTACTATTGGTGTGTCAAAGGCTGCCCTGTGGGGTGGTTAACAGATGAACAGGGATGGTATCATCAAAATTAGCTTGACTTAGCCAACTGCATAGTAAAAGGAACATGTTTTGTTTATTTCAGAAAGATGTAAAGGTAATTGACATTTGTGTTGTATTTCAGACCCCAAATGGAAGCATAACTAATAGATCTGATTTCTAGTAACTTCTGATTAAATCGGGCTGAGGCAAGTTGCCCATGCTTTAGCTACATGCTATTCATGCAAAAAGCTTACTAAGAGGAAAAGTGTGATTACTCTGACCCTTTATTGAAGGTATACAGGTCACAAATAATTCAAGTAGAGAGTTTATGAAGCATGGGTATTCATGAATAGTCACAGCAAAAAATAGAATAAAAGAAGGGAAGGAACCAAAGTCAAATTTTATTAAACTGTCTTTCCTTGACTCTAAAATGTTTTTTAGAAATTTTAGCACCTCTGCTATTGGGACACAACACTGATGTATATATTGTAGCATCTCTTTTGAAACAAATTTCTCCAAACATTATTACAAATTTAAAGATATATCTTAAAATTGATAACATTTTAGAACTGAAGAAACAGGGTTAATAATTCAGATCACATCATGGTCTGTAGCTCTTCAAATACGAGTGTAACCATCATCATACCTTTATTGCCTCCAGAATAGGTTCGTAGAGATCTGGAAATCCAGAATAATGATACATCATGCAGTGTATCAACTCTGCCAACTGCACTAAGAAGGCTGCACTGGAAGGCAGGCCATCACATTTGCAGGCGTGAACTAAATTAACTATGTGAGGAACAACCTGAAGAGAAAAAAGGATAAACATTCCTCAAGTTACACAAACTGGCAAGAAATGCTCTAGCCTACAGACATCATGGAAAGGGCTACATGGCCAGCAAATCCTTTTCTACAGGCTCAGGGCCTAATTTTTTTCTACAAAAGCTTATAACTAAACTTTCTAGACTACCAAGGTTAATCTAGTTTTCAATGTCCCATGTAACTGTAATTCTAGATAAACCCCTCTACTCACCCTTATAAATACACACTAAGGTTCAAAAGAGCAGCCTGCCATTCTAGACAAAAATGTCCTGAGTGAAAAGAATTAGGGCTGTATATTTACTAGATTGTTCAAAGGAACAAACTTACAAATGCATTTCGTAGACTAGGCTTGAGAGCGCCATCTAGTGTGGATTTGAGGTTTCTCACATGCAAAGAGTCACACATAACCTGGCATTCAAGACTACTTGAAGAAGTCTTGAAATATCCATAATTTAGGTTGGAACTAAAATTACAGCTCAGGTATAGGATTATCTTTCTTTTAGATACTCTTAGGGATGATGTCTTATGTTAGTGTGCTATCCTTACTAACAATCCCATCTCTTCTTCAAAAAGAAATCATAAGCCCACTTATTTTTTAAGGAACTGGAGTTAAAACAAAAGGGAAATCTAGTATACTAATTGATCATAAACAAGTAGAAAGCTGTTAGTATTGCTAACAGGCACAACAATGTCTTTTTATAAGAAACAATATAGTAATAATTACATAATAAAAACTAAATTAAAATGTCAATAGTCAATCATATGTTTAAAAGAGTATTAACAGACTGTTGTGGAGAAATGGCTTATTCCATTAATATAATGCAGTTCTTGTTCCAACTAATTATTAACTGTAACCTAGTACTACATATTTATACTTTGTACCTTGATATCTAATGTTCTACTTGTATGACATTTTCTGTGTGTAAAGGCAAAGTTACAGAGAGCTTTATGGTCTTACATCAAGCTTCATTAATAGCAGTTACAGTAATATCCCAACCATCTTCCCTTCCCCTAAACAGAACAATCATATTCTTAAATTAACATTACTATTCTAGTCTTTTCCCCTCTTATTTTACTCTTATGATTGAGGTGTCAAATAACATTTGGCTTTTGTTCCATCTGCTCCAATCTCATGTCCTTCAAAGGTAGCAATGTGGCAATGAAAGCAACAGACCCAGGGAATTCACTCTATGGCTAAGCATATCTGAATTATAATCTTACCCCACCAATCCCCATCTATAAGGCAATGTCTTATAAAGAACAGTTAGAATAATAGACAACCTTATTACCTGATTGCACTCTGCATTTCAAACAGGTCTTTATTGTCTATATACAAGGAAGTTTGAGTTTTAAATCAAATGAATCTGTAGAGATTGTTTTAATACTCATTAAACTTAAGTTACTATTTGAGGAAATGTGTATGATTTTTTTGAAATTTTGATTATTTTTCTTTCTCCATTATTACCATAATGCCATAGCTTCTATCTAAACAAATTTTTCCACTTACAGAAAACATAAGAAAAAAGAAATTTGGTCCATAATAATATGCATTATACAGTCCTTTGCTGAGTTATACACGACTTAACTATCACGTGGCCCACAGCCAGGTGCCCAAGTTCAGGTTAGTAGCAAGTAAGGCTATATAACCTGTGGACAGTAGGTTGGTTAGTAGCAAGTAAGGCTATATAACCTGTGGACAGTAGGTTGGTTAGTAGCAAGTAAGGCTATATAACCTGTGGACAGTAGGTCGGTCCACTAAGCCAGAGCACAGTGTTCAATTTCAGATCTAGCTGTTCTTAAATAAGTGACTTGCTTAGTTCAATTATTAGCCGAATATCCAAAGTCAACCATTTGTTACTTCAAATAGCAAGGTAAGGAGATTTCTTCCACCTTTTCAAAGCTATCAGCAAAGAAACTGGTATAGCATTAGTGACTAATCACAGAGCTTAAGGAATGTCCCCAGAGTGAAAAGCAAGTAATTTTAGAATGGATGATTAAGTTATATTAGAGAATCTCCTCAGAAATTCTGAAAAGAAAACTTTTCTCAAATGCCTGCCTATGATTGCTCTGAAGACAGTCATAATTGATGTTTTTTCCTCTGGAAGACACTTTACTGGTATGCCTGCTATAGTACATACAGTTTGAGATTTGATGAGTGATGATCAAGCTCAACAATTAGGGCAATTAGCTGTGGGCAGTAATATATAATGTAATCACCTGTGTGCAAGACTGACTTAGGGCAAAGTCTACAGATTTCTCTTCAGTGGAAACGAGGCACTGAGAAGCCTTGTGGGCACCTGGTCTCTGGGGCTGGCTTTATTTTTAGTTAAGATCAACAGTGGGAACTCTGCACTTCTTCATCAGTGTCTTCTGAAAACATTCATCTTTGCTGCACAGCACCAGAAAGCTTTTCTCTCAGTGCATTTCCTACAAATTCTAGTGGCTAGTTTTATAGAGATGTAGTAAGTCGGTACCTTAGTATTTTTACATTGTGGGCGAACTGACAATGAGTTACCAGTTCTGTAAAGGTGACGGTCAGACTCTGGAGGAGTAGCCACATGTAGCACTGCTTTCCTGTGGTGAACTACAGAAACTCAGTGGGCAAGTTCCTGAAATAAAATTTGCTACTTTTCACCTGTAAAAACAAGCAATCAAATAAATGAAATCAAAACTAGAGATGTAGCTGGTTAGAAGTGGCAGGGTTATAGGTGAAGGTGTCACTAGAATTTGTAGGAAATGGGGTGAGTGAACAATCTGAGGCTCTGTAACAAAGATCGGTGTTTTCAAAACTTTGAAGTGGCTAATGGGTTTCAACCACTTTTTTCCCTCTACACTGTTTAAAGTGCAACAGACACCCATGAGTGACACTACCAGTGCGAATTCTCACAAAGACCATTAACTTTCAGTTGTTGGGAGTGGCTGCAGGTGGAGCAGTTCTGGTGAGACCCAAAGCTTTATGAAAGACATTCTTTGGCGGGAAATCCAACGTGCTCAATTTCCTAAGAAATTGTAAAACTACACGAAACTGGGAAGACTTAGGCCTAGTGTCCAATCTTGTCACGACACACACGTTGACTCAACATCACACTAGCATTGTAAAGTCTGGCTTCCAGTGGAGAAGGCGTGTCAGACTCACCACGTGGAAGGCCTCCGGCGCGTGCTGGAAACTAAGCAGCATGTGGGAGAGGACAGCAAGAGCACCAGGTCGCACAAGAGGGAACCAGAGTCGGTTAAAAACCTTCAAAATAAGACAAGACACCCAGCTTTAGGCTTTGGAAGCAGTCATCAGCCCAGGCAATGGTTACTTCCTTAGGGCCAAAACTGTTTATGTGAGTAACCCCTTCCTGGGAAGTTCTATCATAACCAACGTTACTAAACTTTGGGGAGGAAGAAAGTTGGGAAATAATATGACAGAGTGGTTTAACCAACTCTGAAAACTCTCAGAGCAAATAAAAACCTGTCAAACCATGTTTACAAGGTAATAGCTCTCTGTGTCATCATTCGTTCAGTTCATTCAACAAGCACCTACTAAGTACCTACTATTGCCTGGCACTCTCTAAGGCACTGGGCATACAACAGTGGATCAAAAAAAAAAAAACGAAAACAAAAACCTCTTGATTTTATAAGGCTTAGTGTCTAGGGTAGAGAGTAGAAGGTGATCAAATTGTATATGGAGATAAATGCTGTAAAGATGCTGACTATAAAATCTGAAGGGAGTGAGGGCAAGCCAGGCAGATTCCTCGGAGAAGAGCAGTGAAAGCTGGACACTCAGCCCTGTGAGGCCCTGAGGCCTCCACACAGGGCGTGCTGAAGTCACTGCAAGGCAGACAGAGACTGAGGGATACGGCTGGGAGGGGCTGAGAGAAGCAGCAGAGGCCTGGCCACTTAGGAACTAGTAGGACACCTGTAGGCCACCAAGGGCAATAGTTGGGAGGCGCCAGCCAAGGGACAACGACGGCTCTGGCCGAGGGTGGCAGCAAGGTGGCTGTTCAAAGCTGGGCAGTCCTGGCACACTTCAGAGGCAGAGTCAACAGGACTTGCTCGCTACAGGCCAAGAGGGAATGCAAAGAGGCAGGATACCGTTTTTGGCCCAGGCAAATGTAAAGATGGCGCAGTCATTTATGAGATGGGGAAAACCAAATCTGGGAGGGAAAAATCAAGAGACTGTGGATAAGCTGAACCTGAGATCCAAGCACAAAAGCTAAAGACACGAATAAGAGAGCCATGGGACCATGGGAGAGTAACACACTATGAATAAAGCCTGGCAGCCGTTACTTAGACACATTACTTGCCCCCAAGGGCACGTGAGTATGTGAGAACCGGCTGAGAAGAGAGTCAGTCAGAGATGAAGCCAATGGCACCCTGATGTTAGTAAGATCTACTGCAGGAGGCTGATGCCAATGAACCAAAACAATGATGAGGGCAGTGAGTGTCCTGGAAACTAAGTGGGGAATGTGTTTCCAAAGGAGTAACTGCATGTGTCAAATACCCCTAACAAGTCAAAGGTGAGGAGGCCTGAGACAAGCTGGGGGTTCAGCAACCCTGGAGAGCAGCAGGGAGTCATCAGAACAGTGGTGGTAAAAGCCTGCTTCACTGGATTCAAGAGACAATGAAAGGCATATGCTCTCTTAGTATTCTCTTAATAGATATTTGCCAACTAAATTAACTACCTACACTTCAATGACATTTAAAAATTTTAAACCCTATTAAAAAAAAAAACCATCAATGCCAAGAACATACTCTCTATTTGATGCTTTCAAGAGACAATAATCCAAAGAGAAAAAGATGGAGTAGGTGCATCCATACATTCTTGATGACAGTTATTCCCACTTACCAGTTCTATTTTCAGCAGAGTAACATCTATCAGAATAGTGAACTTCTGGACAGCTGCCAGGCCTCTCAGAAGTGCAATCACCCATGTATCCACGTGCTGAGCCAATGGCCAGGAGAGCCAGTCAATCATTCTAAAAATGGAAGGAAAACAGAACTGTCAGTATTAAAAATATTTTCGTTGTTACTTGGTTAGGAATAACAAAAGGTGCGGTCTATAGTCGTCCCTGTGGACACAAATTACTAGACTCATTGTGAAAAGCACTGAGGTCTGAAACTGTGTGAGCGGTATACCCTAGGACTTCCCAATGCTTGCTTTTCGGCATCTTCTGCTGTAAGTGTCCCTGACAGCTGTGCTCCATCTCCCAGCTGCCATCAGGCTGACTCAGGACGGTCTGTGGCCATTCCACAACTCAGGAGTGGGAGTAGAAGATGCACTTGAATTTCTATCCAAGGTGCAGGCATAGTACTGTTCATGAATGGGAAAACTGCAGCCACCTCATGTTCATCTATAAGGAGATGGCCAAATATGGCACCAAATCTACAAGACACTATTTATAGAAGGTTGCAAAGGTTAATACAGACCTACATGACTCTATCTATGGAGATGACATATGGGCAGATGTGTGATATCACTGAATAAATATCAGTAAGCCTTTTAAAAACTACTTTGCTTAAAGAAAATCATGTCAGTACATAACAGAAAATTCTGGAATTCAAAAGGTACCTTAGAGGAAATGGGTAGATGAACAGATTGGCTTTGTGGATTGTGCCCCACAGGGAATGGCAGTCAGAGCAGAATCAGACCGGGCTCTTGAGAACACAGGGGCAAGGCCAGAACGCCCTTCGGCTCAGGTCAAAGGGAGAAAGGGGGTGGGGGTGTGGGGTGTGTGTGCTGGGAAAGAGTGAGAGAGGCAGAAAAGAAAATTCTAGCTGACCACAGCTCTTCATTATCCCTAAGCACCCAACCAGACTGGTCTTCTCCATTTTTATTAATAGCTTCCCATCATATGTCTCCATTTTTACCGCCTGACCACCCTGATAATAAAACTTTAAGCACTTATACAAATTAGAAGCCATCATTCACTAAACAGTTTGATATCTATTATCTAATAGGCACTGTGTTAAGTGCTGAGATATAACAGACACGGGTTCTGTCCTTAAATTGGTAAAGCTAGGATTTTGTAAATGGTCACACAATTAAACAGCAATACTAGCATTTGACCTGACATCTTTGGGTAGATGGTAAGCTTTTTCAATACTTTTAAATTATATTCCAGTTGTGCTTCAGTGTGATTGGACCTGCACACGCGTGTTCTTTAGAGTGTTCTTTAGAGTAAGCTATTTTTATGGCTTACTACAGGATCTTATGCACTATGCACTGGTTGCTGTTTAAATTTTTTATTTACTTAATCATGATAAACCAATTTAATTTCTCATTACTTAAGGACCATTTAACTATAGTTGTAATTTTTGTCCTTTAAAGGCTTACTTACTTCTTTAGACTGTGAACTCAAAGACAGGTGACCTGGTTCATTCTTGTCCTGAATCTTATATATCTTTGGATCCCTGGTCCTTATCAGTGTAGTGCTTGGTACTTAGAAGGAGCTCTTATTTGTTGACATGAAAGAAACCATTCCTCTCTATAGCTAACAGATATACAACTTACAGACCTTAACATTGAGATTGGCAATATTATGAAAGACCACAAAATATATTTAATATTAATTTGTAGACAATAAGCAAATTTTCCTTTTTAGGTGGCAGCTTGAGTGCTAGATCCAAAAGGAGTTGAGGCCCAGAGTCTTCTCTTAGAAAGTGCTTGTGTACCTCGTTCCCTACTACTTCAAGTATACCGGCCTACTCAACTTTTAGCATCACTTAACTGATTTTCATATGGTATTTGCATTTGCTTAGATGACAGAAAATGACAGTACAGCATCATAATTGCTATTTATGGGAATGTAAGGAGTTTAGGGAAGTATAAGATGGTGATATAATGAAGACAAACATTGTTAACCTTTGCAATTATATTTGCCATATAAAAATAATTACTCTATGTAGATTATTGGTTAAAAAGGATCATGTACAATAAGTGGGAAGTACAATACAAAAACTGGATTATGATTTCCCACAGAAATCGATAATAATTAATTTCCAAATACCTTTTATAAATAAAAAATAAATCTGTAAGTTAAATACTGTGTTTATTCTAAAAAAGTTGAAAAATCAAGCACACTGAAAAAGTGTGCTAAATTGGAAGAAATGGATTTTATACTTTATTTCTTAAGTAGTGGAAGTTACTGGAGTTTCTTGACCAGTAGGGGAAAATGAGTTAGGTCAGAATGATTTAGAGAAGAGAGAAAAGCCTACTGCTAAGGAGACCAACTACAAGACTGTAGCAATCACGGTGGGCTGATGTCTTTGAGGTGTGGGGACCTATCATATCATTCTAAGAAAAGCTTAAAATATCGAGGGACTTATGAGTTACATTAATCAATGGGAGTGAAAGAAAGAATGGAATTGAAAACTGCTTAGAGTTTTTGATTAAATATATAGGATGACAAAGGTATCACTGAAGGTAAATTCAGGGAAGAAACATACACACAAAACCATCAGGCTATGACGATACCTTCTGTTTCTAACTAGAGTGACCTGACCCTCAGTAAGAACTTGATGGCTCTAGGTTTGCTTTCTATGGGTGACTACATAACATGATAAATCTGGAGCCAGATCTATGTGAATACCAGATCCATCTCTTACCTGAGTGAACTTGGGTAAGTTATTTAACCTCGCTCATGCTCCTCAACTATTAAACTGGAGCCAATACAGTATCTACTGATACCTCAAGAACTTGCGGAAAGTATTAACTGACTCATGGCACGTGCCTAAGGATAGTAAATATTATGTAGTCCATAAAACGAAGGTGTTGAATGAACTGATTTCTAATTTCACTTCAAGCTGCGAAATCTAATCCCTGAATCACCTTATTTTTACTAAGAGGAACACAGTTTATAAAACATTCATTTCAGAGAATGAAGCTGTGGGAATCAACCACATAAAGATGAGAATCAATAAAGTGATAGGAGTAAAGGGAAAAAGAAAATAAAAAGAACAGATAATATGAAGAAAATCCTAATAGCAAGGTAATACCAGACTTCTAGAATTAAAAAAAAACAAAACAGGGCCCTCCCTGGTGGCGCAGCGGGTTAAAGCACAGCACCAAGAAGCTAAAGCCACTTTAGCATGAGTTCGATCCCTGCCTGCCCCGGAGGAGGATCCACATGGTGTAGCAGACCTCTCCTAACCTGCCCGCTGCTCCCCTCAGCAGTGTACTTCATCAATCTGCTTGTTCTGCTCCCCACTCTGTCCCTGGTGAATCCTCTTACCTCCGCATCTCTGGCCTGTACCCCAGTTCTGTATGAATAAATAAACAAAACAAAACAAAACAAACTATGAATAGAAAGAGATCAAGAAGAGAATAAGATACAGACAAATACAGACCACCACACATGGCCTGGAGATCACCAGAAAGAGAAACCAATGAGGGGAGGGGACACAGGGCAAGACACTTATACTGTAGATTTCTCCCAAGTATATAACGCATTTTCACAAATCTATGGATGTTAAAGAGGGAACGAGCAATAAGAAATATGAAAGTACAAGTTACAGGTGAACTGGCTCCATGAAATGTATACAGCATGAGGAATAAGACAAAACAAGGAAGTCTTTATAAGTACCAAGTAGAAAAGGGGAGATGGTAGAGAATAGGAAAGTTCCCAAAATTTGTGTCGAGAGAGCAATTTGTATACATTTAGCTACTTAGAACTTAAACTATAATTTTATTACAGGTGCAAAGAAACTGCTTTGTTCCAAATTCTCATCCTCTTTAAATATGCTCCCTCCTCCCTCCTTCCCACTCACACACTGAGGAGGAAATATTACAACACAAAAACAGGCAGACATGATACAAGAATAGATAGGCAGGAAAAGCTCAATTAGAAAATAATTGAGTCACTGAAATAAAGGAACTCAATAGCTGGACTAATGTTTATTAATGGGCACCTTTGAAGAAAATTAATTGTAAGACAGTACTGATGCTCTTCCCCTTCGACCTCCATGAAGCTTGGTCCTCCTTTCCTAGTTATTTGCTTCCTAGTAACCTTCTCAGTGAGGCATCTTCCGCATTCTTACTTAATATTGCAAACCACCGCCCATGGTCTAAGCGCTCCCTACCTACTCTTCCCCCACAGCCACTCATTCACTGCTACTTACTCACTAATCATCTACTTAATGTATTTATCAAATAGAAAATGAAGTCAATTTTTAAGCTCCGTAGTAAGTTTATGTACACTAGGCAAGTCAAGTCCTACCAGCTGAACCTGAACACCAGGGGTTGTGCATTTCCACATTTTAACATCTCTAAAATCAGGATGCACTTTGGAGTCAGTGAAGAATGTTACATGTTTACAATATGCCTCCCCATGAGAGAGTAAGCCTGTGAGGACAGATTATTTTTATCCATTTGTTCAAGGATATTTTGAAACTCTTCTTGGTACTCATGGTAATGAATGAATGAATGATTAAATAAAAGTACAAAAGCTGAGAAGAAAATAAAATATTAGACACACATCTAGTTAGAAAAGAAATGCAAGGTATCATTTAAGTTAAAATTAGAAAAGTCTACTCCCACAGGGATGACAATTGACGTGATAGCAGGCTTCACATCAACAACAAAGATGCCAGAAGACAATGTGGTATCATTTCCAAAATGCTAAAAAAAAGAAAAAAAGGACGATAAATCAGAATTCTCTATTTTCTAAATCACCAATTTAAATATAAAGAGTAAAAAACACATTTCACATAAACAAAGAACAAGACAGCACTACCCAGAGACAAAAGAGAAAGTAAAAGTATGTACATAGGGGGGAAACAAAGGGATCTAGAGGCAAGAAATAGGTTGTAGGAAATAAGAAAGAGCAAAGAAATTAGTACAGTACATTGATAATCCAACTAAATGCTGAATGCACAATACATGTATACATGTGTGTGTGTTCAGAGTTTAAAAAGTGTAACTGAAAATAGATCTGTGAATTGCTGGCATACCTGTCAAAACTGT
This sequence comes from Condylura cristata, assembly GCF_000260355.1. NCBI lineage: Eukaryota > Metazoa > Chordata > Mammalia > Eulipotyphla > Talpidae > Condylura > Condylura cristata. Next base: position 6,158,253 of record NW_004567119.1, on the reverse strand, counting down.
AGTAAGGGAGACCATTCATTCCAATTAACTTGGAGAACACACACACCTTTTCTATTACCTGTTAGACACAACAAAGTATCTCCTCCTCCCATCTACAATTATCCTCCACAGCGTGGTGAAGACACACCTGCAGAGAGCCTGGGTCATACTGGCATCCTTCACATTCGGGTCTGTGGTAAGGCTCCTGATGAGGACTGTGATCATCTGAAGAGGGATGTGCTGCACGAGGCTGGCCAATGCCACAGAAGGCTCAAAGGATACATCTATTTTTTTAATTAAAAAGAAAAGGAACATGGCGATATTAGAAAGACCAAATTACCAGAAAAAGTCAATGCAGCAAAGGTGCTCATCTGGAAGCATTTGTTATGCTTCACAGCATGGGTAGACATTAACACTCAATGTCAGATTACAGAAAAGAGCAGTTCCGAGGGAGCAGCAGTGATCTCTCTCACTCTGTAGCTAGAACTACTGAAACAGGAACATCAGTCACTATTTCCTCCATAAGTTATTTTTTTGCATTCTTTACTATTAAGTTCCTCTGAAAATATCCATGTGTAAAGCTGTAGTTAGAAAAGAAACACAAGGTATCATTTAAATTAAAATTAGACCCAAGTAACCTAAAACTATTAGTTACAGTAGTCATTACACTGCTCTCAGAAAGACTTAAAAATCTCTTAAGGAAGTAGAAATTACGCTGAATTTTGTGGAAGACTGGTTAAACCAAAAAAAAAAAAAAATCAAGCAGAAAAACCAAAGTAAGCAAATCTAAGGTAGGCACATTTACTGCTGGTGTTGGGGGGGCGGCGGGGGGGGGGGGCTTAACAGCTCTGGCAACAAGGTATACAATTAAAATTACAGCTGAAAAACAAAGCAACTTAGATACTGCAAATATGTAGAGATTCTTTCATCCCTCCACTTAATTCATCAGGATGCATGGAACTTGTTAAAACTCTACTTTTCTATCTGGGTCTCAAGATAAAAGGGGGGCCCTCCCCTCCCTTCACAAGCTCAGTTTTGAACAATAGCCAGGGAGAATGACTGTGCCCAGTAAAGACAGAATGTGTTAGCAGTTTGTGTTGTTTCACAACTTAAGAGTTGGAAATTCCAAGTCTACATTAAAAAAAAAAAACAAACCCTCATGACAACAGGATGATAGGGTTACAGCACAATAATAACACGGTAAACATTATCATGCCACTATTAGTCACTAATGAATAGAAGCTTTATATGGCAGCATCACCTTCAAAGCGTTCATAACCTGAGCAGAGGCTGAGTAATTGAGCAACTTCTTCAGAGTCAAAGGTCTGAGGCCAAGACGTTCCTGCCTTTCAAATAGGGACACTTGTCTATTTTTTTTTTTTAATACAAAGTGATTGACTGACTGAATAAAGGAAGTACCTGGGAATAAAATACCCTGATACCAGGGTATCAGGACTTGCTCTCTAGAATGCTTTCAGGACAGGCAAGCAAACATGGTACTGAGAATGGGATACCCAACTTCCAAGAGAGGTTTTCTTGAGACATAATGACACTTACCTGTGGAAGAAATGCTTGCGAACACTTCTTGCAAGGAAGGTAGCAGCGTGGAGGGCTCGGCCTTCCAGATGTTCTGCAGCAAGTTACTCACTTTTGTCACCTGAGAGACATATTCCCGCAGCTCTTTCTCCTGGGTGGACACGCACTGGAAGTGGCCTATCGTTCGAACCAGCTGCTGACAGAACGTGATGGCCAATTTCCCTTTGGGGATGCACTGCATGAAGTCGGTCAGTAGGTCGCTCAGCCGGGCACACAGCTGTGGCTCTGGCCGCTCACACACCATCCTTAACACCTCCACCTGCAGTAGGCTGAAGAGGTCCAGCACCGACGGGCAGCTCATGATCAGCTTCAGGCCGTTGTGAATGTAGTCCAGGATGGCTACGTCCTTCCTGTCCAGCGAGTGGTAGCCCTGTTGCAGGAGGCCCAGCACGAACGTTTTGTTGAAGAAGGCCTCAAACTCCGGCCGGTGGTACCGCGCGTAGGCCTCCAGCACTTGGTGCCCCACCTGCCGCTGAAAGGGATCCTGGCCCTCCAGGATGAGCCGGGTGGTCAGGTCAAACATGGCCTCGCACTGCGCCTCGTCCAGCCAATGCTCCGCCGACTCCACCACTTTGCGCACAATCACCCGCTTTAGCGGCAGCGGGTGCGTCGAACTCACCAGCCCCTCCAGGATCTTGTCCATGGTCGCCACACTGCAAGGCCAGGGCCGGAGGGTAAGGAACTGGCAGCGACGGCCCCGAGGTGGGGCCGCGGAGCCCCGGGGCAGAGCTGAACCTGGAGCGCAGCAACGGGCCCGACCACCTCAGCAGCCACATTTATCGGCCAGGGGGGGCCATTCAAGCCCGGGCAGGAGTTGGCAAGCCTGGGGCGCGCAAGAACCCGCAGCGCCCGCGGCGGGCCTCAGGAGCCGCAGGTCCGCACCCGGCCGCTGGCCCGGGTCCGCGGTCCTTCCCAGCATCAGCCAGAGGGGCCAGCGAGGCCCCCCGGGCGGCAGCGGCTCGGGCCCCGGGCTGCGAGGCCGAAGGTGGAGGAGACGCGCGTCGGCGGCCGGGGGCACGAGTGGGCGGCGGGGCTCCAGCGGATCGCGAGATGAAACCAGCGCCGGGCTGAGTCAGGAGCCGCTGTCACCGAAGGTGCGGGAGCAGCCGGGGAGGAGCGAGCGAGAAGAGCACCCTTGACCCGGATTCAGAAGTTCCGGCAAACAGGAAGTGACGGGCAGAGACACCTCGGGACGGCCCGCCCCCTCGCCCCCGCCCATTCCTTTGCTCCCACACCTCCCCCGCTGCTCCGCCCCCGGCTCTCCGGCTCCCTCCCAGGAGCCCACGGGTCTCCTCCCGGCCCGCCTGCGCGCTGCTGCGCACGCGCGTCCGTCTGCGGTCGAGGCGCGCGGCCTGCTCGCGTCACGCTGCATCGGGCGTCGAGTCACAGGCGGCTCTGAGTGGAGTGGCCCG
>NW_004567119.1:6118963-6154941 GCF_000260355.1 Condylura cristata | reverse complement strand
CCCCTTAGAGACGAGCAGCCTCAAGAGAGGTCTCTTTCTCCAAGACTCCAGCTAATGCCTTGGCGTATGGCAAACTTATAAACTGTCCCCCAAATGGCAGGAGGGTGAGGAACAGAGCAGGCGAGGAAGCGGGAGCGACAGGTGCGGTGACGTGCGCCCGCGTCACACAGGACGCGGCAAAGGCAAAGGCAAAGCCTGAGGAGAATCTCGCTTTTAACGTGCCCAAAAGAGGCACCAGAATTAAAGCCCAAAAGAGGCCCTTGCGATGGACAGTGCCTTCATCATAGCGCTGCTCTGGCTCGGCTGAGAGTTGTGAGAGGAGACAGTCGTGAGCTGTCATTCGAACTCGAAAGAAGAGCCTCGTTTAAAATGTCTAATAGAAACACGCACAGCAGTGTAAGTTTATTTTTCTAGTGTTTTTATTTTCAAGTCTTTACAAAACGATGACGCCAGGGTAGTGACCACGTCCGTCTGGGGAATCTCAAGAACAGGTGCGAGCAGAGCAAACAGGGCACGGAGTGAGTCTGTAGGGAGAAGGATAGACGGCAGGAGTGCGATGATCGTGGGCGGCGAGGCCGAGCTCGGGGAAGCTTTGCCCTGAAGTAGACAGGAGGTAAAACTGGAGAGGAAAGTGTGCCTTTCGGGGCAGTGGCGCCACGTAGGAAGACTACCTAGGGGGTGGCAGCTTGAAGACCAAGGGCAGGACAGCGTGTTTGAGGTGAAGCAGAGAAGTTTTGGAATTAGCCTCCGTGAAGCAATCGCTTAGGGAGCCTCGTGCGGATAAAGGTTGTTGAAGTCATTCATCGGGCGCCGTGATCCAAAGTCTGCTTACTCCGAATCAGAGGGGAAATGTGGGCAGCTAAACTCTACAGACTGTTTTGCCTCGGTCACTTTCCCCCTTTCTGTACTACTAAGTTACTTCTTGAGAAGTCGAGGCTGAGAGAACGAGACACTTGGTTCTCAGTCTGCTTAATCCAGATGAAAGAGCTTTAAACCTTCAGGCTTCCAAAAGCAACATGACTCAGCATTTTAAAATTACAGCCTGAGTGATGGATGCGTGAAATAAAATATTTAGTAGGTTTTATGCTACAGCATTCAAAGCATGTTTCCTGCTATTGGTAAAAAAAAAAAGTCTTTATACACTTCTACAGTTGTTAAGATTTCAACTGACAGCAACCAGCTTTAAACAATTTTTCTAACTAAAAGTTCAGGACATTACCATGTTTCTGTTCAACATTTTAAATTATTTTCAGAAGTCTGGGAAGGTTCCAGTGTAGTGTGCCCTGCCTCTAAGCATGGAGTGAGAAGGTGCTATATTGCTCTGGCACTAGGTCTGTAAAGATAGAATCTTAGGCTCCGATTACTGTTAATTGTGTTTTTAAAATGCTTTCATTCCTGAATGGGAGCTAAGTGACGGAGAGGAAGGAGAAAACGCTCAGGAGGGGGAATTACATAGTCAGCAACTGTCTGTTACTCAGTCTGTCTTTTTAAGACAGACTCTTAAAAGTAGATGTTAATAGCTGCATTTTATAGAAAATATCAAAGCCGTGAAGTTTTAAGTAAATGTTGTAAGGTGAAAAGTGCCTGTGTGTGAGAGAGATGAGCAAAGAAAAGGGCATTTCCAAATACAGTGGTTAGAGCTGGCTAGCAACAAGTTTGCTATGAGGTGAGCCTCCTTCACATCCCCATGGAGTAAAAAACTCACTGTGCAGATTAGAAAGAGCTGGTTACTTAATAACCCATTAAGGGGGATAATTACAAACAAACCCTTACTTTGAACTATGCAGTTTATGTGCATGTGCATTTTTTAAGTTGTAAGATAAAAAAACCTGGAAAGAAATACATCAATCACTGTGGTATGGTGGGATAATTGTTTTCTTATGTCATATAATGCTCAACAAATAATCTCACTACGCTATTTTAAATCCTCCAGCTTCCCATCTTATTTAGAATAAAGTCAGAGCATTTACCATTTCCTGGGGGGCCCTATGTGAAGCAGCTCGAGTCATTCTTAGCACTTTCCTCTGTGAGCCACACTGGCTTTCTTATGATTCTTCCTCAGGTTAAACTCTTTCAGGTCAAGAACAAAATTGAAAGGACGAATCGCCTTTTCAATGAGTGACAATGGGCAACTGAGTCTCTATAGGCAAAATACCCAGACTAAACCTCATACCTTATACAAAAATTAACTCAAAATGGAGCATATATTTAAGTGTAAAGTATGAAACCATAACATTTTTTCCAGAAAACATTTGGGATGTAGGGGTTAATAAGAATACTTAGATATGGTATTAAAAGCATATTGATAAATTTAACTTCGTCAAAATGAAAATGTTTTCCTCAGTGATAGATGTGGTTGGAGAATTAAAAGACAAACTACAGACTGAGAAAATATTTGTAAACTGGTTATCTGACAAAACTTGTTTCCTCAGTGATAGATGTAGTTGGAGAATTAAAAGACAAACTACAGACTGAGAAAATATTTGAAAACTGGTTATCTGACAAAACTTGTATCTAGAATAAAAAAGTTAACATTAAACAGTAAAAGACTGATATATCAAGTGTGTAAGGCCATGCACAGTATGGGAGAAAATATTAGCAAAACCTTTATTTGAAAAGCATCTAACATTCAGACTACATAAAGAATTCCCTGCAATTCAAGAAAAACAAAATAACACAAATAAAATGTAGGCAAAGAAATTGAACTGATAGGTCTCCAAAAAGACATCCTCATGGCCAATAAGCACCTGAAAAGATGGATAATATCACTAGCCAATAGAGAGATGAAACTCAAATCCACAATGAGGTACCACTTCATTCCTATTAGGATACTTATTGAAAAAAAAAAAGGTAAATAAGTGTTGGTGAGGATGTGGAGAAACTGTACATTTCTGATAGGAATGAAAAAGGTATAGTTGCTGTGAAAAATATCTTGGTGGTTCCTCAAAAGTTAAACAGATTTACCATATGATCTGATTCAGCAATTTCACTTCAAAAGAGTTGATACCAGGGACTCAAGCATAAACTTATATATCAGTGTTCACAGCAGCATTATTCACAATATTCAAAAGGTGGAAACAACTCAAATATGTTTAACAGGTGACTGGATGGACAGAATGTTCATAAACAGATGAAGGATTATACTATATATGTGTATAAGTATGTATACATGTATATGTCCACAAACACATGAAACAAATTTCAAAAAACTCAAGAAATCTAATTTCCAGAACTAAAAAGTAAATTCAGCAAGGTTTCAGGATACAGAATAATAGACACAAATTCATTGTACTTTTATATGCTAGATTTTTGAACAAAATTCTTGACCAAGAACTTCTTCCTGATACAGATCAAGTGTGAATTTAGTAGGCTTAGTGGCTGTTACTCTAGGAACCTGCCATCCAGTGCTGTAGTTCTGTGCAAGTCAGACTCTGCTGCTTTGATCTGCTAGCCATTGTGATAACTATACCCTCCTGCCTCTGGCAGTTGAAGGCTGTCACTTGACCCTTATCACTGTTGGATCCACTTACTCCAATTTCATTGAGATTTTCCATTTCCGTGATTGCAGTCTTGTGCTGTAAGGGCTCACTTGTAGACAAGTGTGATCACTGATCTCTTCACAGATGTTGGGACTCCTTCACAAATTTATTTCTCACAGTAGCAGTGAGGTCTTAAGTGACAAATCCACTCTAATATTCCAATCTCTTTAAGCCTTTGGATATCTTCTGCTACATTAAACCAAAGCAGGCCTCACATTTCTAATTCGCTTACTGTGGGGTAGTGGAGGTCACTAAGGGAATAAGTGTAGATAAGAGGCTGGTTGTTCTGACATTAAGATATTTAAAAGAGCAAGAGGAAAGAACAACAGCGACTATAAAGAAGCTGCTAGTGCAAAGGAAGAAAACAAAAAAAGTGGTATTCTGGAAGCCACATGAAGAAAACAGCTGCATCATATATTGCTAAATGATGTAATAAAATGAGGACTGAGAACTGACTGCAGAATTTAACAGCATAAAAGTGTTTGGGTGGGGTGGTGTTAAAGTCTGGTAATAGGCTCAAGAGAAAATGCAAAGAAATTGGTGCTCACAGTTTAAGTAACTTAAGAAAATTTGCTAAAGAGAAGGAAAAAAGCAAACAGGATTAAGCAAACATTTTCTTTTAAGGAAATAGAAAAAACATGTTTGTTGGCTAATGGGAAAATGAGATTATGAGAGAGAAGGAAGAATTGCTGAGATAATTTTACTTGAGTAGATGGGAAAAGATTTAGTACACAAATGGAGGCTTTTCCCTTTTCTAGGACATAGAGAAATTTGCTCAGTAACAGGACAGATACCAGCTGCAAGCAGGTAGATGAATGCAGTTGTGGAAATTTGCAGGAGTTCTGGTTGCTTTTTATCTGAATGTTCAAATAGAAAGCATGATCATTAATTGAGAGTGAGAATGAAAGAGGACAGGTTTTTGGAGAGAGGGGAAGCTATGTAACAATACTAAGGGCCCATGTGAGGTTAGAGATCATGGATGTCAATGAGACCAAATAATTTGTTTATTTTCTTCCTCCAGGTATATTTGTATGTACAGGCACAAACATGGGCTATGCAGGTAGGTGGTCATAACCAGTACAACTTAGTCAAGTTAATTCAAGGAGAATTAACAGTGATTGCAATAGAGTAGGTTTGGATTCATCATGCAATTTAAGATAGATAAATTGAGAAATTAAGATATTTGGGTTGAGAGACAATGAGAAGATGTTAGAATCAATGAATTGTAGGTTCTCATGAGATCAGAGGGTTATTGGATTTCTCTAGATTCTAGAGAATAGTGAGCTGGAAAGGGAAGAGATGGTCAGAAAGTGGATCTTATTGAAATGACTGAGCGGCTACAATTCCTGGGATTGACAAGGATTTAGGCATGGTTGTGTGAGTCAGCAACTGGAATAGGATAGAGGATAAATTACTAGAGGAGAGAAGGGCAAGGCGCCGAGTGACAATGTGTTGAGTGCATCATATAAGTGGACATTGACATCAATGTGAATGATGACAGGAATAGGGTTTATGACTACCAGGGAACTAAAATCTTCAGGGATTGGAGTGGAGGGAGTTTGGCTTGGGGATTGGTCAAACATGGTGGCAGGGCAAGTGAGTTAGTGCTGTGGTTTGGTTTCTGAAAGTTTGGGTGTATTTTTGGAGGAGGAAGAATGGCCTGGAAGGAGCAACAAGGAACAGATATGTCCTCTTCTCCAACTTCATGCCTACTAGTAATGGGGTTTGGGCACTTGGGCTGTAGAAGAGAGGACTGCAGAGCTGAGCAGGTTTTAAAGCAAGGGGTGAAGGGAATATCAGAGAGGTGATTTTGCCCACGAGTCTCAGAGGGCACAGTGCAAAGATTGTAAGTGTTGGAGAGAGATAAGAATACGGGATCAGAACAAGGATTGCTCAGAGCCTTAGAAGACTTAGAGTTCTGAAGATGAGAGTTGACTGGCTTCTTGGAGCAACTAAAATCAACAGGGGTGAAGGGTTTAATGAGATTAATCTTGATGAAAGTTTGATAAAAGCTTTAAATTCAGAATCAAAGATACAGTGAAGCAAGCATGCTACCTCAATGCCTAGTCAAGGACAAACTTGGGCTTAGATTAGTCAGGAATGAAGTGTCTGTTGGCAGTGTCTGCTCTGTAAACGGCACAGGGCGGGTATGAGTTTGTAGAACATTCTGAAGACCTTGAAGATAATCAAACCTTACTATTCATTGCTCTCAATTTACATCTAATAGCAATTATTGCTGCCATCTAGACCTCCATTATCATAAGAGGAGCTTTTCCCAAAGCTAGACAATAAATTCCTGCCCTCGCCTGAGAGGAGTTTGAATAGCAGTTTCATTGGGTTGACTAGAGACATTTTACCTACTGTTAATTCAAACAAAGTTTGAAATGAAATTTGAGTTCTGGGATTTAAAATCCCAGAAAAGCAAAACAGTTACAACTAACTAAACATGAATTTGAAAACAAAAACAAAAACATGATAGTGGGACACCAAGCTTAAAAAAATAATATAAACACTTATAGGCATATAACAAACTTAACTCTTTTCCCTATGTTGCCTGAAGTTATTCACAGGTAAATACAGAACAAAGCAGTGCTTGTGAATATAAATGTGAGCCCAGACCTTGTTTTGGTCTATTGTCTCCTCACTGAGACTAGACCTGTGTGTGTCCTCTCCGCTTACAGTAGGAACCTGGCACTATCACTGCTGTTGTTGAATGCTGAGAAGGGAACAGATTTCTACTTGGGAATGAAGAAAGGGCGTGGCTGGCTTGGCAAGGAGCCTGTAAAACCTAGTGGTGTGAGCAGGAAAGAAGTAGACAGTAAGAAAGCAGGTGTCTGCGGCATGGTTGTGGTTTACCTGATATTTAATTGGGGTAAGCTTGCAGAGTCTGAAAACTCAGGTTTGCTAAGACAGGGAGAAGGCTACAGTAGGTCACCACACTGTGTTTACAGGTTTTGAAGATTTTGATGGGAGATAGGATTGTATAGGTTCTTTTTAACATTTCTGCCATTGCAAAGACACTTTGGCATGGCACATTATAGAGAGGATAAACCAGGATTTGAAAATAGCTACCTCATAGTTTTGATGTAAGAATCAATTAAAGAAAATACACATACTATATAGTCCAATGCTTGGCTCTATTTGCATTTTCTAGAAATTATCCTGTGGCTTTGGAATGCGTTGCAGAAATCAATAATGGCTGATTTTGGTTGCAACAATTCTCTTTACTTAGATAGGCTCTTTCAAGTTGTGATAGCTACCTACAAGTACACATCCATCATCCACACACATACTGTGGGTACCCGCACACTCGTGCATGTACACATGCTCACACACACACACTTAGATCATAGTAGTTCTTCCCAGTTGTGGTCTTCTCTCAAGTCTCACTAACTCATTCTTTTAAATGTCAACTTAAATGTCTCATCTTCAGGGTAAACCTTACCTAACTCCTTAAAATAGCTCAAGTATTCCGTATTCTCAGAGTACCCAGAGAGCATGCTATCTTTCTAACACTTGTCACAATTATAACTCTGCTTTTTGTAATTCTTAAATATCTTTCTTCCACCCTAGGTAGTAAGTTCATTATCTTCCATGCTGACCCACCAGTGTCCATTATAGTATCTCCCAGCCCTCAGTAATTATTCAATAATGAACGTTGGTTCTAGTAAAACTTCTCTTTGAGGATATGCTCATTGACATATAGTTATACTTTCAAAAAGAGGTTCGACAGGAAATAAGTTATTTAGTGGTTTATAAATCTTTTATAAACCTTTAGAAATTATGCATGTTAACTTCCTTACTGCAATTGGAAGTGTGTGTTATGCATGCAGGTGTCCACTTAATTGTTGAAGAGTCTTAAGATCATCTAGACATTGGCAGCATGTTGATCATTAAATATTTCAAATAATATTTTACTGCTCATATTACTTCTCAAAGATGCAAGGCCAGGAAGCTTTATTTATTATATGATAGGATGTGATGGTCTGGTATATAATTCAATGGGGAAGAAAATATTTGTGTTTAGGAAAATGATTCTTGAGGCAGCTGTAGTAATAAAGCACTCTCATGTAAACAACAATAATATCTGTTGTTTGCAGTGTCCCTCTTAGTTCTAAAAAAGCAGACTGTGGTGGTACCAAGTAAAGAACCAGAGAATTTGTAGCATGGTAGGAAATTATCTGTTTCTTAATATGACATATACTTTTTTTTAGCTTTTAGTTGCTAATTGGTGAAGAAGAAATATTACTGTTTTTCAAAATGGACCTAAGTGGATTGACTCTACCCCATCTTTGCAGTGGCCTTGGGTGAGTTATGTGCTTGGATTCATTTTCCTTGTCTGTGTAATGACTACAGTATGCTCTTATTCTTAGTGATGGTCTATGGATTCAGTGACCTAGTGGATCTGAAATGTCTGACACATAATGGTACATAACAAATATTTCTTTCCTCTCTTCAGTTAATCAGTGGTGAGGCTGAAACAACAACAACAACAACAACACAGTAATATCAAAGCACACCCTTTGACACCTCCAACCAGGCCTCACCTTTCCTCTTTTGCTCTCTTCCCTTTCTTCTGCCTTCCTTTCCTTTCTTCTCTTTTTTTCCTACCTGAAAAGATAGGTTTGAATTATCCTTTGTAATTATGAGGAAGGTCATTAGGAGATGAGAAGAATGGAGGGTATATACTCCTTTTACTAGTCATTAACAGGATAGTGGATTATTTAGAAAGCTGGCAAGCTGTGACTAGTTTATTGAAGGAAACAGCTAAAGGAAGATCAACTACATTTATTATTCTTGACTTCATAAAACACATGTAAGTGCTAGTTACCGTGTTTTTATACTACAAATGGGTCCATGGACAGAGATGTGTGGGAGGAGTGGGAGAGCTAGAAATTACTTTTTGTTGTTTTTTGTTGGATTGTTTGGGATAAAAGGCCATGAGGCACTTTTGAAATCAAATTTCATTGATTTGGCATTAGCTTCTATAGCTGTGTAATTTTGTGTGTACAGTTTCACACCTCAACTTGTGCACATGCTTGACGCACTTTCCCAAGCTTATAATGTGAACTTTGAATATAATCCACAAGCATATTGTTCCAAAGCTAAAGAAACACTGTCCCTTTTAAATGACATCTATAAGGTAAAGCCAGTGCTACTATATTTAACTAACATTTTTCTGTCTTAATGTAATAATTGGATTCCCTATTGTGGTTTTGCTCAACTCACCGGAACTGATGGGTCATAGGAGTATATTAACTTACAGCAGATGCAAGCTCTAGTTTCCTTTTAATGGTTTATTTGTTGTACTGCAATATTTTTAATTCTTACCAATGATGTCTACCACAGTGGATTAAATTTCTTACAGGTTATTGTAAGATTAATAAAAAAACCTTCCTTGCAGAAAGGAAAGACTTCAAGTGGATCAGTACTCACAGACCTCTGACATGACCTAATTCAGTTAAATTTGTATAGTTGGATTAAAATGCTGGGTCACCCCTATAATTTAATTTTCCTATTCCAGTTCCCTCAGGCTGAAATGTTATTAAGACTAAGTCAGGAAGCCAGACTGATTACATTGCTAATTCCTGTTATCCAACCTCAGGGGCGCCTCACTGCTGTTAAATAAGTTTTATATCACCTATATTTTGTATTCCCCAGCATGCAAGTACCCTGCCCCCCTTGTAACATCCTTCATTCTTCCTCCACTGGAAAGACAAAGACGTGTCACATGAGCTCCTTTAATTTGCCCCAGTATTTTATCAAACTTCCCATCTTTTAATCTCCAAGAAGAAAGTCTTTTCCCTTTCTGTTAAGGTTCATATTTGTGCCTGCTATTCCTTCTCACCTTCTATGATTTGCTTCATCAGTTATGTCCTTGTATCATCGGTCTCTCTCTACTTTCCTTTTTCCCTTAACAGACAGATGTTTGCTTCACTTCAGTACTGTTGTCATTGTATCTCTTTGCCCCTTTGGGGCTCACAGTATTTTCACAACACTTTAGAGAACAGATGCCTGCTCTGCTTGAACTGCATGAGGGAGGATGTTCACTTGACCTTGTAGCTCAGGAGTCATGAGCAGTGAGCATCTGTGAGAATTACCAGTGAAACTTGCCTTCACCATGTGGTTCACTGTGGCTTATACACTTGGTAATTATGGTAAAAGGACCTTTCATTAATTATTTATAAAATTAGGAGTATAATCTCATTTTCATTATTGAACATCAAAATTTATTTTCCTATAGTCACATTTTACTCAGGAGTGATCACACACACAAATTGACATCAATAGATATAAAAAATTGGATATCCCTGTTTTTTGCTGGGGAAAGTGTCCCTCCTTTGTATGTCCCCATGTCTATAGTTTTCTACCCTAAAAATTACACTCATTATTTCAGCCACTATTTGTAGGACCACATCTGTTGAGGTACACTGCTGTCCCAGGAATAATCAGGGCCAACCCTGACCGAGGGGCAAAGCATGGTCCAATACCCCTGCGCTTCTAGCCCTGCTGAGCTCCAGCCACACCGGCCATTCTGCGAGCCTTTGTAATGTCAGTGCTTTTTCGTTCCAGATCATTTACGCATATGTTGTTCCCTTTGTGTCTTCCCATTCTTGTTTGTCTCATTATTTTTTTGATCTTAGTTCAGTTAACTTTTTCCTCAGCAAAGCCTTCTCTTTCCTGCCTGACAAGGGCAGGTTTCCTAGTTACAGCATCTCAAATTTTTGACTCTAGATAATTCCACTGAGTAGCAGTTACTAGACTGTTCAGTTCCATGAATGAATAATTTGCTAAAATGAATTTGGTGCAAGCCAAATACTACTCTGTAGTAGGCCAGTTCCTCTCGTTGCCTGAGGTTCCTTGTAGCCGGCTTTCTGGAAGTGGCAGAGACGAGCTTCTGTCTCTGGAGACAGTAATACACTGGTTGAGATGCCCACCATGTGCTTACATTGGCATATTGGGTCCTTAGACAGTAGAGAATGACTTGGCATCTGAAATGTGAAAACACAAAATTGATGATCTGCCCAGACAGACTGAAAATCCAGGTTCAAAAGCTGACATGAAAGAACTGCTTCAAACGTCTGGGACTTGAAGGCTTCAAACAGCCCTCCATCATTCAGCGAATTGGTCACTTGGTAAAATGGTGACTTGGCAGACTACTTTTTATCAAATTGATTTTCTGGAAATTGGCTTTTGGCGAGCTAGCTTTCAGTGATTCGTCTGTTAGAGAATTCAGCGAACCAGTCATTTGAAAATTGACTTTTGGCAATTTGCTTTCTGCAAATTGATTTCTGCCAGATTGGCTTCTGTAAGTGTCTTGTACCTCACCTTGTAGATTTTTCATAGTTAATATTTTTTCATTTGTCTTATGGTTATTGTGTTGGTGGTGCCCCCCCCAACTTTGCGTGCATCCCCAGGATAGGGACAGCGGCTGTTTCTGTTCACCGTTGTATTCCCAGCTCCTGCGCAGTGTGTGGCGCATAGCAAACACCCCAATATATATGGAGTGAATGGAGGAAATAACCCTTTAATATAGATCAGAATGTAACAAAAAGGCAAAAAAGTGGGTACCACTCATTGGGACTTAATGACCAGATACAGAGAGGACCTGATATGGGGTCATATATGCCTGCATGAATTATACACACACACACACACACACACGTATAGATGATTGTGTCATTGTACTTAGACCTAATAATGCTAGCTAACTTTTCTATATCACTCACTTCTTTTCTAACTTTATAGTTAACTTATTTAGTCCTTTCAGCAATTCTATGGGGGTAGATTACTGCCATCACACATTTTATTGATAATAAAATGTGGACGCAGAGGGAATAAGGTCCTGCCCAAAGTCGCCACCTGCTTGAGCACCAGCAGTCTGACCTACAGACTCGACAACTAAGATATTACAGCTTCCTTGATTCAAGAAAACTGAACTTTTGGTCAGAGTTAGCTGGTGAGGAATGAGCCATTTTTAACTTTTAATATCTCCTAGGTTAGGCTTAGAAGAATATATAGGTTATGAGAAAGGAGTTGAGTGCTAGGTATAGATACTAATGTGATCAGTTTTCAAAAGTGTCATAGATGATTATGTTTGGTGTTAAACCAAATAATGCCTTGACATGAGTTGATGAGAAAAAAGGGGTTTTTAGGATCCTTTGTATATCTGTGAGCTCCTGAAGAGGTCCCCTCCAGCACCCAGTATGTAGAACAGGGTGGCCGCCCTGCAAGCACAGCTTCTGTTGTGCTCTGGCACTGCAATAGTGTTCCTGCGGTGCCAGTCAGCATTAAAGTGACTTTCTTAATGCCTTCTTCTTATCAGCTCTAAGGTCCTTCTGTATAGAAATCCTGGGCGTGACTCTAGTTCCCACAGACCACCTTAGTGAGAATGAGAGAACAAAGATGGGAAATGTGTCAGTGATAACTTAGAGAGCAGGAGTGAAAGTAAATAGTTCATGGGGACCGTGTTAGTATAATGCAGCTAGTTATATAAGGCATCACCTTGCTGTGCGGAAAGGTAAAAATCAAAAAGGAAATAAGAATTTACTGTTTTTGGGTAAGCCTTTGTTTATTCTTTGGTGGGAAGGGGTACTTTCTACATCTTTTCATAACAAATTTGCATATAAAATATTATTTTTCCTATTTACACATGATGAAACAGACTCAGCGTAAGTAATTTTGCCAAGATCACGTATCTATAAGTGATCCTGGTATTCTAACCAAGATCTGCCTTATTTTGAAGCCCTTGTACTTTCTACTATGCCACACTGCCATTGTATACGAAGTAGGGGCAGTGATGACAGTATTGGAAATTGGATGTTTGTTCTCAAGCACATATTGCACAAAATGTGGAGGAAAACAAGTTTATGCTAAGAAATGGTGTCGGTGGATGATACAAAGAAGAGAGTTATATGCTTGCAGTGAACAGAGCCTGTTTAACTAAATGGAAAAATATGTTAACATAGCCATCTGTCAAAACATAGCGGCAATATACTGGCAACATAGCCGTCTTTGGTTTGAAAATAGGACTGACTGAGAGGCTGTTCTTGAGAACACGCCATTGAACTTGTCTCCAGAGATTGGGCAGACCTGAGACTCCATACATCAAATGAAAGACAAGCTACTTCTTGCAAGGTTTCTTTTCTCAATAAGATTATTGCAAAAGGTTTTCTGAAAAATGTAATAACTATACCCCAAATAGAAAGGTTCAAAATGATTTATGCAATCTTTCAGAAAGTCTCATCAGCAGTTTTAATTTGCCTTGTAGGGAATTGTTAATCATAAAATTTTAGAGAGGCAACAGGAATGGATTCACAAATTCTTTCATCACATTATGTTATTTTTCTTCTGGTTCCATCATAGGAGCCACTGTTGTTAGGTTAAAAAGTAAATATAGTATTCATCACGGACACTTGTTAAAATTTGTTTTGAATTAAAATACCAGTTTTTCCCATGTGTGCTAGGAGTCTAACTGCCACAAAAAAAAAATCAATACATACATATCTTTATATCTGTGCACAGTTTTTATCCTAAACAGAGCTTAGGAAGGTAAACATTTGGCTTCAAAATATTGTACAAAGAAATCCAATGCATTATATACCAACAAGTAATTTTTTTTTGAAATAAAGGTTTTGTGTTTTAGAGAGGTGGAATTTTGAAAACTAGTTAAAATTACCTCTAATATTCAGCCATTTTAGAAAATCTCTGAACACTTTCCTTTCCAATTCTTCAAATGTATTCACGTGCAGTGACAGAAATAATGTGTGGCCAGGATTTGTTGTCTGATGATATGGAAACTCTGCCTTTTAACATTTTTTTTTTTGGTGAATTAGCAGTAGAAGTTGTACATTTCCGTTTATCTCTATGAATAGTGCTGCTTCACTGATTTTGTGGTTTCATCTGTGAGGAACTAATCTAGATCTTCCAATCTCTATCTTTATAACTTTTTAATAACATAGCTCAAGATGGGATTATATGACAGATGAAATTACTTCCAAAGAAAGCAGTTATAAAGACATCAGTCATTTTATAAGATTGGGTGTGCTGCAGAATCGGTTCAAAGCAGGGCCGATTCAAACGTGAAAAATAAGATATTCTGAATATTTCTTGGCTCCTTTGCATTGGTAATCAAGAGAGAAACATTTCCTTATTTGTTTAAAGAGTGAATCATATTAAATTTGTGTTTGTACTTGACTAAAATGTGATTGGATAAATAACAGAAAATGCTACTTCCTGGAATTTTGTTTTCAGGACATAGCAAAAGGTTTATTAAATTTTTTCTTAGATATTTTTACATTTTCAGGTTAATTTTCTTATTTAAAATAAACCATACCCTTCATAGGGAGTATTTTCCCTGTCTGATGGATACAGATAGGGACATGATGATTTTATTTCAGTGAAGGTAAGACAAATATCACTGGCAGTAGACAACAAGAGGCAGGCTAACCTCTAATAGATTCATAAATATGAATAAATATGCAGATGACATTAGCCTGTCTTTCTCAACCTTATAACAGGAATTCTCTCTTAATTTGTGTTGTATGATTTTTTTCCACTTTAGAATAGGGTACAGGATTCAATGGTGTAATTTTGCTCTATAGCAAGTTTTCCATAACATATAGTGACAGTGATAAGTATTTTACGCACACGATAAAACATTGCCCAGACTTTTTGTGGTAAATTCTTATATTAAAATAATGATTTTCAGCTAAATCTCTTTTTCACACTGCACCCCTTTCAGCTCCTAAAATTCCTTTAGGTTATAGATAATCTAGAGTTTTAAAAATACTTGTAAACTATTCACTAAGACTCAGCTATTCTTAGTGGACTTCCTTTCGTATTGAAGATAGGTGTAATTATTCATCGCCTTTATGCTTAGTCAGTCAACAAAGAATCAGGAAGTAGAGTTTTGGAATAATAGCCTTAGCGATGGGGATTACAACTGAGATGAAAAAATGTACAAAATGAAGAATAATGTCAAATATATATATTTTATATATATAAAAATAAAATAAATTTAAATAAATAAATAAATAAAAGAAAAAGATAGCTTTAACCATAGTGAGGTCAAGCCTAATGAATAGAAGTAGTATTTGCTATGAAGTTTGTGAAAATTTTGGAAATGTAATTGTGTTTGAAAGTTGATTACAATTCTTTGTCTTTCCCACTGACCTGACACCAATTTTCAGTAGATCCAAACTGGAGAGGCTTTCTTCTCCATATGTAATTAATTAAGAAGGTATAAAGTATTCACTTCATAGTTCACTGCAGTTCTATTTATGATAATGTGTTTTAGATCAGTTTTTTTGGATAGCTTATTGGACAAATGAACTGGAGAGAGATAAAAGACACGGAGAGCAGTTAGGATGTTATTGCTGACCAGTTAGGATGCCTACCACCTGATTCTTGAGTTAGTCAAGGTGTACATTTCAACTCCTATAATGTCAACAGGACTGGTGTTAATGTCAGCACACATGACATATACAAAGGGACAAACATTGTTTCATGAAACATTTCTTTAGATTTTTGTATATCTATGTCTGTGTGTCCATATACTATTATGTGTAGTGGATCACTTTATGATGAAGAATATATTTTTTTATGTGAATATGCTCAAAAAGCCTTATGAGCTTAGTTGCTCTAAGGCAAATTTACTCTTTCTGAGGGTTAGCACACAAATATTATCAGTTTTGTGGCCCATGTGGTCTTTGTTACAGACTCAACTCTGCCATTGTGACATGAAGGCAGACAGATCAGAAGAGATTGATAGCACATGATGTCTCTAATGCAGCTTTACAAAAACAGAAGAAAACTTGGCTCAAAAACCATAGCTCACTGGCTCCTATTCTATAGGTTGGCAGGGAGGCTTCTAGTTCTGCTCCTTGTTAGTTGAAGAAGATAATTTAATTAATATGGGATAATATGATTATTCTCACTAATCTGATGATTCTTGCTTAGTGAAATAGACTGCCCCCTGAGAGAAGCCTCAGGCTCCTACTTCTTTATTTCCCCTGATTTCTGATTATATGATAGGATCTAAAAAGAGTAGGAATATTTTCCTCTGTGTGAAGAGCTCGCTTCTCTGCCTCTGCCTGTGCCAGAATGTTTTGTGTCACCTGATGGTCTGTGCAGCTGCAGTCTCCTAGATTTTGCTACCTGGCAGCTCTGGCTGCCTAGCAACTGCCTGACTTTAGAGTTGACTCTAGAATTCTGCCTTTTTCCATGAGTGGGTCTTAAGGACTGAACTCAAGGATGTTAGTAAGAAGCCTAGTTAGGTCTCAAGTCCAATCCATGTTCATAGAAACACTTTAGAAAGTCTTTTAAATAATAATTTTAAAGTAATTTGGCATTTATCTAGCTTGAATAAAACAGATTCTAGGGTTACATGTTCTTTTTAGGAGTACTTTAAAATTTAGAACTCAGAGAGGTAAGTTTAACTACTCTGAAGTCCCAACATTATCAAGTATTCAAACATCAAAAAAAAAAAGGTAATTAGATTTCCCACTATTTCTCTCTGGAACAATTATGTGTCTTTCAAGCTTTTTCTTTCTCCAACTAACCTGAGAAATATGTTTCCCTAGAGTGATACTGATTTGGAGTGAGGGCGCATTATGGAGGGGTGGATATGTTGAGTACAACTATTTTAGAAGAGTGTGGCGGATGTCATAGATTATTTTATAGTTCTCTCCTTCCCCCCTTTCACTAGAGTGGTTGACAATCGATTTATGTTCCATGTGACCTAGTTAGGATAATTTAAGTAAGTGTGCTTCCTTTCCTTCCTGACAAGATGGTCCTAGCAGATGCCTGCAGGGGCAGACACAGTCTTGCTCATGTGGATGGGAAACTCCATGGTGTGCCCAGGATGCTGGCACCAGAGATGGAAGTAGTCTATTTGCTTGACACCACCACTGAGTCCTTGGACTACCTATTCCCTGCTTTGTTGCATGAGATAAATTAGTTTCTCTGGTTTCAACAACTGTCCACTAATCTGTTAGTTATTTCGAGATGAATGCCCCTCAACTGGTACTGGAAGCTCAGCATGCTAGATGGAAGCTATTACCACACAATGTTACGAGGACACATCCTATGTAATGAAAGGGATTTCACTTGTAATTTAATACTTTGAACGAATAATCATTTTATATTATGCTAAAACTTTGTTTACATGCAAAAAGTCATAGTAGGACTCATTGAATTTTATGACTGTACCAGTATGTAAAATTTAAGATCTTTAATCTACCAAGTACCTCATATATCAGGTATGCTCAGTTCGTCCATATTGAATGAATAAAAGAAAACCTCACTGAAGGAATAAATGAATGTGAAAGATATTTTGGAGGAATGTGTCATAGATAAACTCACCAAGAATAATTAAAAACACACCAGGAATAGTGTAGGTCTTACACTCATTCACATAGCACATTGCAGAAAATACATTGTAGAGTCTAATATCAAAAACTTTAATGTTCCCAAAGGATATTGTCATATCTAATATAACAGTAGGGAGTACAATTATTTTGATCTTATAGTGCATAAATAAGGTAACACGAATGCCTGATTTACAGAGTTTATGGACATGTCTATGTGGCAAAGAGTGCTGCAACATACCCATGCAGACGACCTAATGTCAAATATATTTTTCTTTGCACATGTTGTATATGTACTTCCCCTTGGCAATCACCCATGATGGTGACTTCTTGTTCAGTAGTCCTTTAATAAGTTGCCTAAAACATGCAGGCAGCTTTATCTAATAGTGCAATGAGACTCTTACGGTAAAAGCTAGTGTAAACAGTATCCTATAGGGAAACAGAACCTCTGACTCCACAAAGCCCAGGATTTTAGATATGGAAAGGAAGAACCCTAATAAGTCACTAGAAATGAAGGGAAGCAGGACCTGACCTTTTGGAGACCTGGTCCTATATAAAATGGAAAGTACACTCTATGTCTTGGATTCCACAAACAAACAAGCTCCAGCTGTTGAACAAGTTGTTCTCTTGCTTGATGAAGCAGTAGCTTCAGGATACTGTGGTATGGGATATAAAAAGTGACCAGTGGTTATAAATATTTTATCATTGTGAAGAGCTTATAACTCATGAGTCAGCTGAGCTGGTTAGTTGCAACAAAATTTATAAAAACTGATTAAATGTTAAGATGAACAATTTTTTTTTTGTGTGTGTGTGTGAATATTTTTTTTCTAACTTCACTTGCAGAATAGCTTGGTTTCAGAACACAAATTACAAGGAACAAGCAAACATTTGTTTTTCTAAAAAATGAAGCAAAATAATACGGAAGGTAGTATTCTCTGTAGCTTTGTTTTAAAGGTGTTTTTCTTTCAATGATTCAGAGAGGGCCCTTGTACATGGAGGCCTCAAACTGCTACCTAACCAGCCCTAAGGGACCATGAGTGGAAGCTGACTGTCTGTATAAGGAATTCTGATCAATCAAGCATGATTTCCTTCAAGGAACTCCCGGACTCAGCTCTGCCTTTCCCCAGTAGTGGCTTTCCCTTGTGAAGTGAGTAAAAGGAGTAAAAAGTAAAAAGTGAGCCGAAGTGTGGAGGTGAGAAGAGACAGACCTTCAGCTATGATTGTCCTAGTGGGTCTGATGAGAAATAAATATGATTAGGTTGAATGTGGAGCCAGAAAATTATGAAAAGCTTTAAACAAGTGCAAAGTTCTTGAAAGCGTGGGCTGTCTGTGCCTGTTGTATATGGCTATTCCCTCAGCTTTTTGTGTTGGGTTAAAGAGAACTGAAAATCTTTCACAAAGGGCTGTATGAGCAAAGTTTAGTATATTGTTAAGATTAACTTGGCGATATTTATATATGGGTAGACAGCTAGTAACAACACATAACATTTATACACAGAGTTTCTTATACAAGCCCAAGTGAGGTCATGAGGAATGGGCTGAGTATAAGTAGTAGGGATTTAGAGTAAAGCACAAATCTCAACTCTTTCTCTTTTTTTAATGATTTATTTATTTATGTATACAGAACTGGAGTACAGGCCAGAGACAGGGTGGGGAGCAGAATAGGCAGATGTACTGAAGTACAGTGCTGAGGGGAGCAGCATCGGGTCAGGAGAGGTCTGCCGTGCCATGTGGGTCAGCTCCCTGGCCAGGGATCAACTAGTGCCACAGTGGCTTTGGAGAGCCTCATAGTGCTGTGCTTTAACCTGTTGCACCATCAGGGAGGGCCCACAACTTCGTGATAAACTTATTTTCCAGTAGCTCACTGTTTTTTTCAGATCACTTCTATTTTCTTACCCAATTTTCACTTTGAAATATTATTATTATTATTGTGAACTGAAAATTCACATTGAAATGTTAGTCATTTCTGAGATACTTATGAATCTGTGATGGAAGCCACCTGTTGCATCAGGAACTCTGTTGCTATTTTGTGGCAGGAACATGATGAGGAACACAGCAGTCGTGGAGCAGGTTTGCAAGGTGAGACTGCTGCTTGAGCAGACATTCTTGTGCCAGTGTTAAAAGGTTATAGGCTAGTGAAAGCTGTCCATGGGACAAGAGTATGAGGAATAGAGTCCAGAGAGCAGAGTTGGAATGGGGGACAAAACTTTAGGAGGAACAGAGAAGGGGGCATCATGACCATATGTCAAAAGACATTTATGTGTATGCTGATAATATCACAGGCAGAGCTAGCCTGAGATCACTGTGGAGATAGTCACATCATCAGGTCAGCAGCAGCCTGGGCATCTTTGGCCTGACTCAGAAACGGGTACCTCTGGACTCAGTAAAGAGGAATGCTGTGATTGCAGATAGCAAACAGGTCAGAAGTGCTGTGAGCGGTCAGCTCACAGCAACCCGCAGCCACCCTTTATTCTGAGGGACACACGATCTTTGTGTTGTCGGGCTTCCATTGCCCCTGAGTTGTGTCCATCTCCTTCTATCCCCCGCCATGCTGATCATGCTGAGAACTTTTCTTGTTTGGTTTTTCACAGATGTGTCCAAGTTAGGAAAGAACAATGAGAAAAGGCGAGTTTGACTATAATAAATGTGCTTTCAATAATGTTTAGCTCATGTTTTCTTATAGGAATTAGGCTGTTCTGATGTTTAATTGGTTAGCTTGTGAAGTTTGGGCCCCAGACAATTTCAGTTTTGCCAGCTGAAATCCCTGCTCCATTTCATTGGAGGCGCGAGTACATAGAGAAGTGAGGGAGAGGCGGCAGGCAGGGGGCCCATTGAAGACTGCCTCATTTGCCACAGTCCCCTTAGTTACCTCATCTCTTACTGACCTCTTTGCTGGTGAGAATCCATTTGTAAGCCCTCTGGAAGGGCTGGAAGAGCTTCTGGAAAACCTCTGGAAGAGTTGCCTCACCAGGTGTATTCCCTGCTCCGAGTTCTGACTAGAGCTGTGGACACAATGCCAAGGTCTGTGCTGAGCTCCTGCCCTAGTTTAGCCACAGCCTCCAGTGAGGGCCTTTGCAAGCCTTGACATGGGCATGCAAGAGCTGGGCTGCTGCCTTCCAATTGTCCAGAGAAGGGGCAAGTAGTATAGCTCTCTGAGACAAATCTGGGGAGAGGCAAGAATAAAACTCATTTTCTTCCAATGTGTCCTTTCACTGGGTCTTCTCTATCTTGCCAGTTCTACTTATTGAGGACTATTCTTTCCTCAGTGTATGTTCTTTGCTCCTTTGGCATAGCTTAATTGGCCATGTATGCATTTTTTCTGCACTCTCTGTTCCGTTAGGTCCTTTCCTGCTGTATGATTTTATGGCTATGATTGTATGGAGTTTTCAATCTTTTAAGTTTATTAACAAGTCTCACAGTGTGAAATTCTTGTCTATTAATGACAAGACGTCTTATAAAATTATCCAGATAAACAGTATGTGGTACAAATAAAGCAAACTTAGCATGCATACACATTCACTCAACCTTAGGAGCACACAGGAAACAGAACTACAAAAAACTATAAGTGTTTGAGAAAGATACTGCTGCCCCGCCTTATTTTAAACAATTAAATCAGAATATATAGATGTGGAGACTAGTCTATGTATTTCTGCCTAGACATTTTTAATGTTAGTTTGTTTTTAATTTGCAAAGAAGTTTGAAAGGTGTTAAAAGATAATAGGCTAAAGGTATGTGCAGAGGTAAAAGTGAAAGGGATTCAATCTGAGGAATTTTGAAAAAGTCCAAATGCAAATTCAATTTTGAAGCAAATATATAACACATTTACTAACAACTCATTTGAATTCTGGAAGTATATTATTTGTAAAGATTTTTAAAAATTAACTTATTGCTATGAAATATTGCAATAAAAACTAGTTCGAGTTTGTACACATATTTTTGCAGACATTGAGTGAGTGTAATCTACATAAGGATTATAGCTTATGACCTAATTAACTGTTTTTATGTTTTCAAATACTGCTAAACAGAATATTAGAACACAAATGAGTATACACTAACATATAATGATATGAAGCTTAGAAGCTACAATACTTCAGAAAAAGGAAGTACTAGAGCCATATGGAATGTTTTGAAAGTTGATAGGAAATGAAACTTGAAACTCAGCATGGAAGATGAGGAAAAGTTGGGAAAAGAGAGATGTTGACCATAATAATGCTAGTTAAAATATTTCTGAAACTGTTCTTGCTTATTTAATTTACAATTTACTTTTTAAAAATTTCTAGATCTAATTTTATGTAAAATAAAAGTAACGGTCTTTTAGAATGATTTTAATTTGTGGTCATTTAATCCATTGGAATAGATGGAACTTTCTTGAACAATAACTCCCTTTTGCAAATCTAATTACATTTTCTGAAATATTTTAAATTACATTTAATAAATTTAATATATTTGATTTTCCTTTTAAATACTTCAAATGTCTGGTGGGGCATATTAGAATTTCAATAAGCAAAACTCCCATAAGTATTTAATTGTTGTTAATAAATTAAAGTTAGAAATGGAACAAGTCTTAGGTTCTTTTAAACATATTCCCAAAGTGGAAAAATAAATCACTCTCAAACTTAGTCTGGAGCAATGTAGTCCACATAGCTCTGGAAAGTAACTAACATTTCTGATAGGTTTGAGAGCTTCTTCTGGGAAACCACCTCGGTTGTTAGTCATGGAAGGACCTTAACAACATTCATCTTGTCTCCAAGGAGTTTAATTACTTTAGATCAGATGTTAGTCCAGACCATATCTAGTCTCCCATGCCCACCTAACCACTCTTAAAAAAAAAAAAAAAATCCTGTAAAATATTACTAACAGAACACAAATCTTTGCAGTGTTTCTGTTAGAAAGCTTTCTCTTACTGTAAGTTTAAAATAAAATTTAAAATAAAAAATTTGTAACATGTACATATTAAAAATATATTTTTAAAGAGGAAACATCATAATAAATACAAAAGGCGGTGAGAGAGATGTAAGGAACCCAGTAATAAGCACCTGGGCAGCCGAGCAGCCAGTAATATATAAAAGAAAGATCACTGGCAATCAGGAATTGTGAAATGAATTTAGTAATAGATGCAAATATGTTTTCCTTGGAGTGGGGGTAATGGCCTCGATAAAATTCATTGTATTTGTGTGGGACAGAATTATTTGTACCTCTATGGTAAGGCCCATTTACATGCTGCCTTCTTTTAATAATTCCAGGAGTTGTATAATCGCCAGGCTATAGATGGTGAGAGGGGCACACAAGCTCTGTCTGCTGTGAGATCCGCTGAGGTGTTCTCAAAAACGCCTCTGTACACTGGAAAACTGATATTGAGCTTTCCTTTGTCCATTTAAATGTTTTTCACAATTTTCCCCCTAGATGATCATAACAACCTCGATGATTTTTCTTAATCACACACAACACAAAAGCCTGGTTTGTCCTAATTGTTTACATAGATGCAACAGAGTATTAATCTATGCCTTTGAAATTGCTTTGTGATTCTAAAATCATACTTCATATATCTGGAACATAAAATATCATATCAAAATCAAATTCCAAGCAGCCACCACAAAATTTCTCACACCAATTTTTTTCAGTTCTAAATAATTCTTGTTCCACTGACTTCTAGGAATCTTCTTTCATGAAGGTTTATGTTTCATGGAAAAATATCCTGAGTCCTGATTCAGTGCTCTAGTAGTTGCCTAAGCAATAGCAACTCAGACACGTGTGCCCAAGTCAATTCTTGGAAGTACACAGCTTGGGGTATCTGTTAGAGTCCTTTCTGTGACTCTCTGAGGTTCTTGGTCAAAGAAATCCTGCAGCTTTGCACATTGGGTTTTCCTCCCACACTAATCAGAGATGTAATAAAACCAGCATAAATAAGATTATTCTTTGTATTTTTGAAGGAGAACCTTTATTATATTTATATACAGAAATTGCAATAGCATACATTCAGCTCAGTTTGGTGGTGAGTTCTTTAGCCTCTTCTTTTCCTGTTTGTTCATGGGAGCCCCAGATTTTGGACTTAGGATGTTGCCTTCCCACTGAGGGGAGATCCCATCTTCTCTGACATTGCAGTTGGTCCTGACATCTTTCATTGGCTTACCCAGGGCTCCTTTGTCTTCCAGGTTAACCTGTGTTACAGTGTTCCTGTAGACATCCCAGCCTAGCCTTCCTTTGTCGTAGGGAGCCCCACCTTCTGACACAGAGCAGGCAGGAAGACAACCAGGTCCATGGGATCCTCATCCTGTATAGTCACACCAGCTGAGCCTTCTTGTTCTCCACTGTGGTCATGACAGTATTAACCTGTGTCCCCAGGACTTACTGAGGATGTTTCCTTTGCCAGCAGTTCCCCTCTCAGCCTGGGCCAGCGATATCTATTAATAATTTTTCTTGGTCTCTGGTCTGTCTGTGCTGGTCAACCTAAGGGTCAAGCAGCAATTTAAGGGTCCAAAGTCTTGGTGAACTGTTTAATGGAAGGAGGAGATTTCAATTGCTTATAGGGAATAGGCCTTTGTCTTTGAAGCTGATATAACAGAGCCATTTGACAAAGTGGGTAAGGCCCCTTTTGGCTGGAAGTCCTGTCCAATGGACCTTTCTCAAAAGAGATTTACCATCTCCTTGGCTTCCTGCTTGTCACCAGGCAGGGGGTGGCGCCATCTTCTCATTGGCATTCTTTCCTATCTGCATCTTGGGCAGCTGTAGGGGAGACCAAGCAGTTATTCTAGAAAGAGACAAAAGTCTAGCATGTTTAAAGTACCAAAACTTCAACTTCCTTATTTTCTCAAAATTTTATAAGTAATTGATTTGTATAAGCATCTTTTATCTTTATAAGTGAATCAGAATAGAGGCCCTTTAAGAGATTTTGTAATCTCGTTTATTAATATACTCCAGAGATAGGAAAATATTTTATTCTCATTCATTGAGGAATAAAATTCTTTAAATTAAAAAAAAATTCTTTAAATTCAGTTGAAGTCTTGCTTTCAACTTAAAAATCTCAAATCATGAAGTAAGTCAGAGTAGGAAAGATCTATAGGGGAAGACTACAATAATATGTGACTATAAGGAAAGAAAATAAGGAACAGTAAAACTAAACCAAAAGAAACCCTAGAAAAAGCATTTCAGAATTGAGGCTAGAAGAAGGGGGGTAGGGAAGAGGTTCTGTGGACTATGATAGAAGACTGGTTTGGTGGTGGGTTTGGTGTGGTGGGACATATACCTAAAGGGATCTTATAGCCTTAAATCATACACAGGTTGTAAACTAATGTTATGGCAATAACAAGTAATAGAATTTAAAATATCTTCAGTCTATTATGTATCATACATTTCTATTAGAATAAAAAAGCTCATCTGTTACTTTTTTCAATATACCAATTCTTCAAAACATTAAAAAACCCTTAAATTATAAAAAGTACTCATTATCTCAAAGGATTAATAATATGTTTGATTTACTTCATCATTTCTTTAATTTAAAACCATTCTTAGGTTTAGAAAACACTTCTACTCAAGAAAAGAAAACAAACTGCCACATCAAACAAATTGAGGTTATATCCCAGCATTTCTGTGCTGTCGTGAGCATTTCTGACTGGGACATGGGATGCTTTTGCAGATGTGTGGGTGTCAGAGCCCACAAAACAGAGTCCTCGAAGTGCACACCCTTTAAATGGCTCTGGTTTTACAATCTGTTTTTCCTGGACTAAGAGCTTTATTAAATTCTTTGGATTTGAAAAGAGAGAAGGCTGTGCCCCGACTAAAAGCTGCAGGTAACTTCTTTGTAGCTTGATGGGGTTCAGCTTTTCTTGATCGATCCTTCAATATTTTAGTGTATTTAAATTATAATTTAATCTGTCCCGAAGACATCTTGTTGATTTTTCACTGGAGTCTTTTACCTGCCATACTCTTTCAAGAAATTAACTTTGAAGCCATTCAGTGATATTTCAATCTTACACGTTCTGGGCATCTTAATTCTTTGTAAAGCAAAAGCAAACAGCAAAATCCAATCAACCCAGCTAACTCAACCAACAAAAACGAACCCAAGAAAACCCGATTGCATACATTGTTAAGTAGCATGTCTTTTGAGGATCTTGTCTCTTTCCAGTCTGCTTTTCACACTACCTGTGTAAGTAGACTTGCTGAAGTAGCTATGTGGATAAAATTTTCTGTATCATTACACAGAGAATTATATCACTTCTACATATTGCTAAAATTATCAACAGATTTGCCTGAAAATGACATCTGTTCCAAACACCATAGAGCTTTTAAATTAGACAACTCAAAATAAAAACACATTGTCTATAACTGAAACCTAGACCTTCTTCTGACATTTTTATCTTCTATTCTTTCCACCCCCACTGAACACCTTCTCCCCTAGAAAAGCCTACTCTCTCATGTTCTAGAAATATGTTAAATTCCCACCTCCGCTTCCTGTCTCAGCACTCCCTTCTTCCCCAGATCTCTGATCGTCCCTCCTCAGCTTTTCTACCTTCCATCAGGCTCAGTTCTAGTACCTACATGAAGCTTTTTAGATTCTCCCACCCCTAATGATTTCTCTTTCTCTAAAATCGTATGGCTTGGACAGTCTCTTTTAACCAGGTTAGCACTAGTATTGAGAATGTTTATTTCCATTTCCTAAAGTGAGTCAAATTTCTTTAGGCAGAGCCTGGCATGTTATTACAACTTCTTGCCAACAGGGTTAAGCTCCTGTTGAGGATGTGAAGGATGTTAAAGGAGCTTGGCTGGACTAAACGCTCCGCAGGGCAGGTGTTGCTGCCTTTACATTATCCTCAGTCCTCAGCAGTGCCAAGTGCACTCACTAAAAATTGGTTGAATAGAACACATGATTCTTAGTAGATTCTTCCTCCGTTGAAGACAATTCTGGTCCATGCCTATGTAGAAATATAAAATGATCTTGAAATACTGTTTTTCACATTGTGAACTGATGGAACTGGAAGATTATCTTTGAGCCCAAATCAGCAAGGTGGAAAGGATGGGCTTCCTCTTCTTTCTCCTCTCTGATAAGATATTCTTCACGGGGATTCCAACAGAGATAGAAAAATGCCCAAAATGAAGAATGATTAAAACAAACAAAAAAACAAACAAGGTTCTATACTCAGATCCTTTGCTGCCCCAAATAGTTTTGTGTTTCTATTTACTTAAAACTGTGATTGTGAATGGGCATAAGGGAAATAGAGAATCTGCTTACCAATAATGAACACACATAGAAAGCGATTTTTAGAACTATTATCCTTGGCGTACCCTGAGAAAGGGTGATTTAGATGAAGGCCAGATATACTTAGGTTTGTGTGAGTTCACTAGGATAAGAAATAGAAAAATCTCCAACACTTCCTCATGGAACTGCAGCCTGAGTGTTAATATTTAACCCAGCCTTTAACCCAACCTTAAGGACATATAACTTCTTTAGTGATCAGAGTTCTGTCTGGAAATGGAGATATGCTAGTTTCATTCTGAGTTCTTAATTCTGGGGTAACACTAAGTTTATGCTTTTGCAAGACAACCCAGTTCTTAACTCCCAGCTGTAATGATCTTTGCTGGAGAGCCTGTTCTCCTCTACACTTGTGTGGATCCAGAACTAGCACTGGGCTTTGTCTTACATTTCCTGTCATTGCATCCCAGTACCCAGCGTGTAATAGTTCGCCACAGTAAGTGATTCAGAGTCCTTGACTAAATGACACCTTTTAAACCTATGGTTAACAGTGTTTCACTTTTCAAAGTGGCAATATTATAAAAGGCCACAAGATGGGCTCATTACGCTGTGAAGGCTTGGGATAGATTCCTGAGCCATGGAAATAATGCTTATTTTCTGCAAAAAATTAGAAACATTTCATATATTTTTCTGATCTTAAGAATCAAATGCCTTTAATGACAAATTCTCTTTCTTAATGACAAATCATTCATTTATTCAATTAAATAATTTTATTTTAAAAAACCCCAATGCTGTTTAACATCATTCCCTTTTATCATTTCATAAACATCAAGGCTTTATCCCTTTTATGCTATATGCCTTATTATCAAGTTGAAATATGTGTCTTGCTGTTTATGGAGTCAAAAGTCATATTTTTCTTAGACTTTAGAAGGGTGTTTGTCACTTTAATTCATTCAAAAGATTAAGTTCACTAAATCAAATGGCCATTTTTCCTTTTGTTGAATTTTTTTTATCAAAGTGCTATTTACTTACATTGTTGTTTGTATTTTGAAAGTATAGGACTCCTTCTTCAGGTGCTGTTACCTGTGCACCACTGCCAACGCTCCCACAGTCCTCCACCATAGCCACTGTGCCCCTCCAACTTTGCTCCCCCCGTCAGCTCCCCCTTCCTCATTTCCACAGTCAGCATCCATGGGGTAGTTTTCAGTTTGGCTTTATCTGATCCTCTATTTGATTCCTCTGTAATCCACATAAAAGTTACACCATCTGGTACTTGTCTTTCTTTTCCTGACTTATTTTGCTCAGCATAATCCCCTCCAGTTCTGTCCATGTTGCAAATGGCAAGAGCTTATCTTTGGATAGCTGAGTAGAATTCCATCGCCATATCTTCTTGATCCACTCATCTGTTCCTGGACATGAGGTGACTGCGAGGCAGTTATAAACAGTCTGCACTGAACATGGAGTTGTGAGTTTCCCTTTGACTTTGGGGTTTGCTATTTTTGGAAGTATACCTGGATTTGAATTGCTAAGGCATGTGGCAGATGCATTTTTTAATCTTTATGAAACATCCACACTGTTTTCCACAGGGGCTGGACGATAGCCTACAGTCCCACCAGCAGTGGATGAGGGTTCCTTGTTCTCCACATTCTCACAGGCACTTACTGTTACTGATTTGTTTGAAGTGGGTCATTCCCGCAGATGTGCCGTGGTGTCTCATTGTGGCTTTGATTTGCCGTTGCCCCATGCTCTATGTCAAAAAACACTTTTTTCCCTGTGCCTGTTGACTATTTGTCTTTGGAGAAGTGTCCATTTAGCAATTCTGCCCTTTTCTTGATTGGGTTATTTGTTTTCTTTTTCGTTGAGTTGTTTGAGTTCCTTGTAATCTTTGGTATTAGCCCACTGTCAGATGTGTGGTGTGTATGTATTCTCAAAGGGCCATTTTTCCTAAATGAACATTTCTTGAAAATTGACTGTTATATGGGAGTTGTCTACATTGTTATCTCACTTGATACTTATTAACCAGATGTGAAAACTGAAGGTATCTATCTGAGGCTTCTCAAGG
Organism: Condylura cristata; assembly: GCF_000260355.1. NCBI lineage: Eukaryota > Metazoa > Chordata > Mammalia > Eulipotyphla > Talpidae > Condylura > Condylura cristata. The sequence continues at coordinate 6,126,783 of NW_004567119.1, read as the reverse complement.
TCACCTAACAAACACCAAAGCTACTTTTTTTTTTTTTTTTTAGTGGGAGGACAGATAAAAGTCAAACAAAAGTAAAAGTGAAACTAAAATCAGTAGAGATTTTACCTAATGATAAGACATGATAATGAGGTAGTGACAGAGACGGTCCCTTGGACTGGATTGCCTCTCTGAAGAGGTGACATTTACCTTAAGCCAGTGAATAGGTGCCACTATTGTGAAGTTCTGTGAAAGAGCATTGGTGGCAGAAAGCACAGTGGGTTTAAGGTCCAGGAGGGGGCAAGTTACTGCTCTCAATTTGGAAAGAAGGAAACAGAACTGTGGCTGAAAGACAATCTAGTATATGAGCCATGTCTTTGCGACAGCTGACACCAAACACTGCTGTCCTGGCTTCCTTGAAGATGCACGGGTGTGAGTCTTGCTAATGCCTACAGGATTGTTGCTCATTTTGAGTGATTGACACACACTCCAATGCAGAAGGAAGACTTGGCCTCAAATTGCCTGTTTTTTAGCTAAAGAGGTTCAGAGTTGTGTTCTGTTGGGAAAACCCTCAGGCAATGCCTCCTGGCACCTACTGAAGTCATGATGTTTTTAGAATGCTCTTTCATGGCCAGTGTGGACATAGGCAGTATCTGCTGCCAGGCACTGAGTCTAATGCCACGAGGGAGTGGAGTCCTTCCCTCAAGGAGTTCTGATGCCATCTGGCCAGGAGTGTGAGGGACATGAGGCTTGCACGTCTCTGTGGCCTACCCACTGGTGGCTAATATAAAACTTTTATTTATTGAATATTCAAAGAAAGAGCTATGCTGATTGCCAGGACTTTCCTTTTCCTGCTACAGTCTCAGCTGGTTCTTGTAATAATGGGAATTCCTCTGTGGAGAGAAGCGGTCCCAGCTATTCATGCCTGCACTGTCCCAGCTCAATGGTGCTGACATTACTGAAACCTGGCCACTCTACTGGCCTGTTTCTACAGTCCTGGTTCAGATTTACACTGTGCTCCTCACTCTGGGCCAAGCTCCTGTCCATGAGTTCAAAGCCATGTCTTCATGGTTCTTGCTCCCGTTAGATACATTATAGGAGAAGTAGAAGCTTGCCCTCAGTGATGAAAATCTAAAACTCAGTTGGATTCTTTTTTTTTTTTTTAAAGATTTATTTATTTGTGCATACAGAACTGGGGTACAGGCCAGAGGCTCAGGGGCAGTGAGAGGCTTCACCAGAGACAGAGTGGGGAACAGAACAGGCAGATCTACGAAGTACACTGCTGAGGGGAGCAGTGGGCGGGTCAGGAGAGGTCTGCCACACCATGTGGTCACCTCCGGGGCAGGCGGGAATCGAACTCATGCAGATGTGGCTTTTAGATTCTCAGTGCTGTGCTTTAACCCGCTGCACCACCAGGGAGGGCCTCAGTTGGATTCTTAACAGCCTCTTCTAACTCTTTCCTTAACTTAGATTATCTGGAAAAAAACATTAAGGGGACAACCCCTCTCCCTCCTGCTACCCCCCACCCCCCCCAAAAAAAACAAGTCAGAACAAGCTACATTCATACACTCACCTTTCAAATGGAGACTACATCACCTGAGAACATGGTATGGTTTAAGCCCTCACAGCTTACCAATTGATGGAAATCTAAACAGGACTGTAACAATCCCTGACCCTGCACAACTGTTTCACAAATTTCCTTTTTTTGTTGGGAATACGAGATATTAGTGTACTATACACTCATGTGTGTATGGCTTCATGTCACCTTATATTAGGGTTTCTACACCTGCAGTAGCAAATTACCACTAACTGAATGGTGCAAAGCAGCACACAATCCTTATCTGTCTCAAGGATCTGTGGGCCAGAAGCCTGACAAGGGGCTTCATGAAAGGTGAGGTGCTCACAGGGCTAGTTGCTTGCCGGAGGCTCCAGAGGAGGTGTGCCCTTGGCTCTTCCTGTTCCCAGAGGCCAGGGTCTCCTTCCTCCATCTTCAAAGGAACAATGCGCTTCTCTCTCCTCCCCACTTTGTTTTGTAGCTTCTCTTTCCCCTTCCCTTCTCCTTCCCGCCTCACCCCTTTCTTCTCTCTTTTATTTCTCCTTGTAACAAACATATCCCTCTCTTAGTCTTTGGTAGGAGAGGTATGGATCCTTTCTCTCCAATCTCATCCTGATTTTCTGGCAGGGTTTCCAACTGCAGTGCTCCTCCGTCTCTGACACAGGGCTGTTCTCAACACCCAGCCCCTGTGATTATTACATCCCCCCAAGAGTGTGATTGGTTCAGTTGTGGGCAGTTAACTAAGCCTGGCTAAGCAATACTTCCCTGATGTTTATTTTTTTCTTAAATGGTTCCCCAGGGAAGGTTTTTCTTTCTTTGTTGCTAAAAAACTGAATGAGTGATTTAGAACTGCTAGTTCTACATATCATATGAGGGAAATGGAGAGATTAATAAGAAATAGGAAGATATGATGTGGTGAGTTGCAACTTGATTTTATCTTGAGGTCTTTGTAGGTACTTTGGTTCTATTAGTTTGGTTCCAGTAAATCTCCCTTTTGCTAAATCTAGATTCTTCTGAGGGTTGTTTCTTGAAATTATCAGTGTCATGTTTAATGTTTTATTTTTTTCTCATCTATTTGTCTATGTCCTTTGACTTTATTACATATTCTATTAATTCACTGGGCTTAAAAGTGGAACCTAAATTGAAGGATGTCTCACATGGGAAAAAAGGATGAAAAATAATCAGAGGAGATTCTAAAATGAACCCATATGACATTGATTATTTGAATGCTTAGGTTGTAGTCTGAAAAAATTCATGTGCTGTTTTACAGTTGGTCTTGTATTATGCAACTAAGCTAATTAAAGAGGATTATGTGCAGATGCCAGTAATCCTATTAATATAATAGCAGTAATACAAAAAGCTTGAAATCTGAATACTCTCTCTATTATCAAGTTTCCACAGTGAAATTAAAATCATTAAAGTGAAATTTTCTCTTCTTTTTTACTTTGCTTTTGAAACTTGTATATTCCCAACAAAACCCTTTTAAAGACAAGTGTTTTAAAACTCAGATCTTCTTATGCCTTTCCCCCAAATTTAGAAAGTTACATAAGAACACTTTTTTCACTACAATCTCATACCCAGAATGTTCTGACCCAAATATAAGAAGTGTCAATTTTGCTTTTATAATAAGGATCTCCTCAGTAGCATAATTGGGACTCAGAAATGGCTGTGTCTTTGTGTATGTTCTTCACAACAAGCAAAGGTCCAGCATATACTTTTCCAATGCAACAAACGAGTACAGAAGGAACATACTGAATTCAGCATAATAAAAATCTAATATGACAAACCCACAACCAACATCATACACATAGGAAAAACTCAAAGCTTTTCCTCTAAGATCAGGTATAAGACAATGATGTTAATTTTCATTACTATTATTCAATATAATTTTGGAAATCCTTGCAAGAAAAGGATATAAAAGGTATCCAAATTGAAAAGAAAGAAGTAAAACTACCATTGTTTGCTGATGACATGCAACTAATGAACTGGCAGAAAGAGAAGTCAGGGAAACAATTCTATTTACAATCACAACAAAAAGAATTAAGTGCTTTGGAATAAATTTAACCAAAGAAGTGAAAAAACTGTATAGCAAAAACCGTAAGTCATTGTTGAAAGAAATAGAAACCATAAAGAGGTAGAAATATTTCATGCTCATGAATTGGAAGAATTAACATTGTTAAAATTACTATATTACCTATAGCTATATTCATATATGTTACAATTTCTATCAAAATCCCAACAGCATTCTTCATAGAAAAGAAAAAAGAAAAAGAATTTCTTTTGGAGTTATAACAGACCCTGAATAAGAAAAACATCTCTGAGAAAAAAGAACAAAAATGGTAATATCATGTTCCCTAACTTCAAACTATACTATAAAAAAATAGTAATTAAAACAGCACAGAACTGGAAAAAAACCAGAAATACAGCTCTGTTACTGTGATCATGAAACAAAACTGCACATACTTGGGCAACTAATTATTATGAAAGCTTCAGGAGCTTACAGTGAAACAAGGGAAGTCTTCAATAAATGCTTTTGGCAAAACTGGACAACTGCATGTGAAAGAATGAAACTAGACCACTATGTGACACACAAAAATTCTTTCAAAGTGTTTTGAAGACTTGGTTGTAAGAACTGGAATCATAAAATACATAGAAGAAGCATAAGCAATATGCTTAGAGATGTTTTTGGTGACTTGACTCCAATGACCAGGAAATAAAAGAAAAAACAAACAAATATATCAAACTAAAAATCTTTTGCATAGCAAAAGAAACTCACATCAAAGTGAAATGAGATCCTATTATTGGGAGAAGATTTTTACATATTATATGCCTGGCAAAGGATTAAAATCCAAAATATGCAACAATTAATAAACTCAACAATAAACCCCCCCCAAACATGATTACAAACCATGTAGAGGACATGAATAGACATGTTTTCAAAAAAGACATACAACTGGTAAGTAGGCATACAAAAAGATCTCCATCCTGGCCTGTTTTTAGGGAAATGCAAATCAAGCCATGAAATGCCACCTTATACCTGTAAGGATGGTCGTTACCAAAAGACAAAAAATTGTTGAGAGGATATGCAGAGACCTTTAAACAAAGGTCCCCAGTTTGTGGGAATGTAAATTGCTACAGCCCTTGTGGAAAGCAGCATGGGGATTTCTTAACAAATTAAAAATAGAAATTCCCTTAGTCCATTTATATTACTTCTGGATACTGACACAGAAAAAAAATAACAAAAGCACTGATTTGAATAGGTATTTGCACCCTCATGTTTATTCTATCATTATTACTGTAGCCGAGAAGGGAAACAACCTATGTGCTCACTGACCCACAAATGGAGAAAGAAGGTGTGACAAAATTATACAATGGAGTCTATAAAATGATGGAACATGGGTGGACCTAGAGGGCATTATGCTTAGTGAACTATGTCAAACAGATAAAGACCAACATTTTACTCATATGTGGTATGTAGAGAAAACCTATAGGTAAACTGACTAAAACAAAAATAAATGTCTGGACTATAAAGCCAATTAATGTTTACCAGAAGGGAAGAGGGGAGGGAAGATGAGGAAATCCAGAAGAAGGGGCAGTGGTATGGTGAAGGAGAGAAGAACTTCCAGCTGTGAACAGAATGGGGTATGCTGGTTTTCAATAGTGCACACCTGAAGCTTTCATAGGTTATAATGTAGTGTTACTTCCATAAAAAAGTTCATAAAAAACTAATATTAGTCACAGAAAAGAAAAAAATGAAAATACTGAAGGTATCTAAACATTTACTTACAATCAATAAACTAAATGCATATGTATCTGATGTCCAGTATAAGATAAATTAGGTAATATGGAGTATATGGAGTTAAGAACTGACTTTAAATGTTTTCTTCATATATCTTTTTTTTTTTTAAACTGCTTAATCAACAAATGGACGGATCATGGAGGAAAGAGCCAAGATGGAATACTTAAGAAACAACGTTTTTTATACTGAAAATTTTAATGTAATATTTTTGTTTTCCCTAAAAATTTATTATTATAACATATATATTTTAGCATCATTTTTTTATTTTCTATACTAAAATTTTGATAATATACCATTAAGCTTGATGATGGCAGTAGCAGCATGGTATCATATTAGTTCCATTGCTTCCTCTGAGTATATTATCATATTGAGATTGTTATATATCATGATTTGTGGAAATATGATTATAAAAGTGATATGCAGTTAAAGTCTTTGAGTGACTAGATAGTGGTAGCATTTAGTGATCTGAGAAAGAATTTTGGTGGAAAATATTTTGAAGATAGGGCAGGAGTTCAATTTTTTAAATGTTGAGCTTGAAATAGCTATGCTACATCCCAGTGGAGACATCAAACAGGCTACTGAATATACTGCTAGCCTGCAGTTCAGAGAAGTGGTCTAGGCTGGAGATTTAAACATGAGATAAAAATCACAATTTTTTGGTTCCATTTTTTTTAATTTTGAAAACATTTCAGACATACAGCAAGTTGGAAATGCACAAGAATAAAAATATTCCTGTATACAGATTTCCCAAATGTTAAAAATCTCATATAACCACATTAAAGTGATCAAGCCCAGGAAAGTAGTATAATTCAGCAAGCACTATATCTTCTACAAGACATCCAAGTATTGGCAGTTATCCAATTAATACTGTTTTTATAAAAAAAATCCAGAATCCAAGTCTAGGATCATATATTGCATTTAGTTGTCATGTCTCTACCTCCTTTAATCTGAAACAATCCCTTTGTCTTCAGACTGTGCTATTCTTCAAGAGTACAGACCAGCTGTATTGTAGAATATCCATTAATTAGGGTTGGGGTTTGCACCTTAACTAATATGATGGTTCAAGAATCCTTTAGAATGCCACTGCTGTTAGTTAGGGGAAGGCTATCTTTTTTCTAACCATGAACTTCCGGTTTCCCAAGCTAGTAAATGGGGTGGGGGAGGATCTTAGGAGGACAAAACCTTACTGCGACAAGCTGAGAGACTGGGGGCAGAGAAGGAGCAGAGCATACATACATGTTTTATACACAGCAAATTTCCCTTCAGAACCCTGAATTGGAAATGGGAGTACTTTGATTTTCAATAAATTTCAGAGTTTTGACTACTTCTTGGGCTGCCCACAGTCCTTGGCTCGTCTCCTTCAAAGCAGTAATGTAGCACTTAATAGTCACTGTCTCTTTGATGCTGATACTTTTGTCTCTCCTTTGTAAGGAACTAGGTGATTATATTGAACTCACTCAGATAATCCAAACTATCTGCCATCTCAGAACCCTTAATTATGTCTGCAGAGTCCCTTTTGTCATTCAAGGCAATATGTTTACAGGTTCTGTGGCTAAGAATGCAGACTTCTTTGGGGACTGTTATTCAATCTGCTGCAACGTTGGAAAATAGTTTGATCGAAGTTAACATGTGTTCATGATTTGAAACTCTTAGCAATAGGAATATTAATAGAAATAAGCCTTCCATAGCTTAGTGAATGGCATCTTTAGGAACATTTTAAGGAGAGGAGCTGCACAAGAATTCTTGTTATTATTATGCCTACTTCTTATTTTACTGGCGATCTTATGCAACAGATAAAATGAAAGAAAAAAATGGGTAATGTGAAGACAAGAAGAAAAACATATTTGTAGACAAAGAGTTTCTAAAGAAAAGACCAAAGAAAAGGTATAAATATTGGAATTAGTGAGAAAAATCAACAAGACCACTGGATCCAAGACAGTTATTGATATGATGTTCTTATATACTAGCAACAAGCAAATACAATATATAATTTTTGAATTTCATTTAAGTCTGACTTCATGTCATACACAAATACCAAACCCAGATAGATTAAGGACAGATATTGAGGGCAAAACTGTGAAACTTTTTTTTTTAAACTATGAAACTTTTTGAAGGCAATATGAGACAATAAGTTTATTACAATAGAGTAAGGACAGTTCCTAAATGGGATATAAACAAATATAGCCTATGAAAGAAGAGACCCAGTTTGGTCACTTTAAAATGATGAATACTATCAAAGAGCACATAAAAGGTAGTGTAAATATAAAGATATTTTATAACAGGTATAAGTAAGCAGGATTAAAATACAAAATACATAGTGATCTGTAAGTTCACAAAAAAGAGAGATCCTGGGTAGCTGAAGATTTGAACAGGCATTTAAAAAAGAGGCGCATCTTGGTGGGAATGCAAACTAGTACAACCACTATGGAAAACTGTTTGGAGGTTCCTCAAACTGCTAAACATGGAGCTTCCCTATGACCCAGCAATCCC
>NW_004567119.1:6091902-6118564 GCF_000260355.1 Condylura cristata | reverse complement strand
GATGGGAAACCCGTGGGGATTACAATTGAGATGAAAAAAATGTGCAAAATGATGTAAAAATAAACTTTTTAATAAAAAAATCAAAAAAAAAAAAAAAAGAGGCGCATCAAATGGCTTATAGAGCTATAAAAAGATGCCCACCTTGCTAGAACTTGAGAAATACAAATTGAAACCACAGGCAGATACCATTCTATACTCTATAGATGGCTAGAGGAAAAGGCAACACACCATGTTTTGTCATCAGTATGGAGCAACAGAGACACTTAGACAATGCTGCCATGTAAACTGGCGCTTCACTTTAGAAATAGTTTTAAATTTGAACATAAGTGGACACTAAGACTTAGCATTTCTACTCACAGGCATAGACTTTAGTGAAATGAGCACATTTGCCAGCAGATATATATTTAGTATTGTTCCTGCTGCACTTTTTGAAATCATCCCAAACTGAAAATAACCAGAGTGGCCATCAACTGTTGAATAGATGAACTTTAGCATATTCAGACTCAGAAAAGTACCAGAGCAGTGAAATGATTGAGCAGCCATTATGTGTATTAATGATGCTCAATTGCAAAAATATGATTTTGACTGAAAGAAGTACAGGAATGGATGCATCATAATTCTGTCTACAAAATGGAAAACCAAAACTTAATCAAAGTCTTGTTCAAGGTATATACAGAGGTGATGGCATTGTCAAGAAGAGCACTGGAATGTTTAATACAAATTTAAGAAGGAAATAGTTTTTGTTATATTGCCCTTTTAAAACTATAATGCTTCATACAGCTTCTCTTTCTATAATATATTATTTCCTATGTTTCTTTCTCACTCATACCCACACTTAATAAATTATATTCAAGTTAGCAATAAAATCTAAATGTTCATTAGGAATAAATCCATATGCTTAACTTAGGAGAAATTTCTGAAGCTTCTTTGAAAGGTCTACCATGAGAAAATGACTGAACAACTATTGCATTGGAACTCAATATGGGTGAGTGAAGTCAGTATTGAAAAGATGACAGTCCTCAAATTAATTTACATTTGTAAGCAATGTTTTTTCCTTTTTTGAGGGATTTTGAGAGACTGAGTATAAATTTTGTGGAAAGGTAAACGACCCAGATTAACCAAGATGATTTTGAAGTATAAGGATAAAGATAAAAGCCACCCAACATGCATCGATACATTTTATTTCTTAAAAAAAAAAAAATACTGGGGAATAAAAAAACAGAGAAACCATTTATCTACAACTCTGGAGAAGCTTGTGGGTGCAGGAGAGCAGAAACACGATTTGTCAGTATTTCTTCTGATGCACAGAAACATTCACCAAAAGGTTCAGCTACATCCATTGAGATGTATTTTAAGACATAGATAATCTCATTTAGGGTTTCTTAAATTTGCTGTGTCATAGGAATTGTCTAGAATACTTGTTAAAACTGCAGATTCCTTTGTCACATCCTCAGCCAACAGAATCAGATTTTATAAGGCAGAGCCTACAAGCTGCTCAAATGACTCTTCTGATGTAACAAGCTTGTGCAACACTGATCACTTTGCTAAGATCAGTGATTGTTAGACAGAAATGAGAAAACATGTTTTGTGAAGGATCACACATAGCTCTAAAATAATTGCCATAATTATCTAGAAAAATACATATTTCTTATGAGTGAGGATTATTTTCAGGGAAGCTTGCAATCTGCTTTGGTTGCTAAGTGACTCTAGAAAAATTCTCTAAAGATGTGTTTAACTTGCCAAATTAAAAAAAAGGAAACTTAAAAATCTTAGTTTTTAGGAGTAGTAAATAATTCCATTGACTTGGCATCTATTTAGATCATTTTTTTGTGGAAGTAGGTATAAAACAAATTTTGTTTTCTGGTTCTGTTCAACAGATTTGTGACCTACCTATATTTGTTACATTTAAGAGAAAAGACATCAAGGATGTAGCACAAATTATAAGATAGTTTTCTAACACTCCTGGATTCTCTCAGTCCTCAATTTGTCTTTTGTTAGAGTGTTGTTCAGTTACTGAGGTAGTGTGTGAATATAGTTGATTCAAACAATTCAAACCATTAATCATGGCTAATGTTTATTAGGTGGACTCTTTGTGTATATTTGGAATATTCATGGACTACCTACTTTAATTTTCAAAATTTTATGAATTTTACACTATAATTATTTTACAGAAGGGGAAGTCTAGGTTTGTACACCTGAAAAGTTACCAGAATTTGACTCGTTATGCTGTGATACAGAAATGTGCACATATTCTGAATCTCTTCCTCAACAACTCTTGTGGCCAAGCCTGGGCCTCTCCCTTCACCCCCAGACCCCCACCATCGAGGGTACCTGTCTCAGCAGTTTTGTTGTTTCCCTGCCTAGATCTGTGTGTGCAAAGCTGTAGCTGCACATATGTCTTTTGCTGAACGTAATGGGATCTATGCCACACATTACTTTGTGACTCTTTTGCAAAATAGCTCTTACAAATATTTTGATTTTTTTACATTACATATACCACCTACTTACTTTTTTAAACGGCAGATTAATATTCTGTATGTTCACACCAAAGCTTTTAAAATGGTTGCCATGGTATTAGTAGACCCTTTCCAATTTTTCCCAATTATAAATGATACTGCAATGGCCATCCTTCCACAGCTTTATGCCAGCTATGAATATTTCTGTAGGCTCGGCTCCATGAAATGAAATTGCTCGTAAAAGTATATGAACAATTAAAATTTTGTTTAATACTGCCAATTTGCACTTCAGAAAGATTGTGCTAATTTACACTCCCAAACTTCATGGGCATGGCCCCTTTCACAATGTGTTTCTTTAAATGTTTGGTAATTCGATGCACAAAATATATTTGCCATTTTAATTACATGGTTATTTCCTTTTTGTATCTTTGGCTGACTGCTGTATATCCACTACTAGGGTAGTGTCTAAAACATAGTAAAACTCAAAAAATAATAGTCAATGAATGAAAGACTAAATGTGTTGGGAATTTGGATTTCTTGTGTGATTTATCTGTTCATCTCTTCTGTCTGGGCTATTTGTCTTATATTTTACAAGAACTTTTTCTACATTCTTGATAGTGATCCTGTCTGTTATTTATGCTCTAAATTTTATTTCTAGTCTGTTGCCTGTTTTCACTTTGTTTATGGTGTCATTTTTTATTCAGAGGATGTTATTTTTAATATCACATTTTAACATCTTTCCCTTTATGCTTAGATAGACACCAAGGTTTATAAAAACATCCTAATAGATTTTTTCCTAATATTTGAATAGTTTGTTGTTTATGGTTCTTAAATTCATCTGATGTGTTTATGTGTATTTATGTTCAAATTAAGTCTGAATTTATATTTTCCTAAATAACAGTTATTAGCTATCTTTTTGAAAAAAAAAATGGAGCAATCTTTTCTTCTGTACTGATTTAAAAGGCAACCTTTTTCATTAATTTCCACATATTCACAAATGTGTTTCAGGACTCTCTTATGTGGAATTTCTAATGTTTAAACTTAATTTTATATAATTATCTGCCTTTGGATGTTACATATTTATTTAGGAAAAGAGGCTAATTTTCTCGAATACAGGGAATACCCTGTCCTAATCATTATTTTTCTTTTTTAGTACTTCCTAAGATTTAGTGTGCTCTCTAAAATGTGGCATGCTCCTTACATTCACTGAGCGAGTCTCAGCAGGAGATGAGGACTTTGGAGACCATGGGATCTGCATCCGTTTTCTTTCCTTAGCTTCAGCTGCACCTTGCTGGGTCAGGAGGAAGAATGTGGTAGTTTAGAGGGAGATCTTCTGACTGGCTAGTGATGTCCTAAGAAGCTTGCCATGTGATGAGGTACTATGGAGTATCTGGGTTCCTTTTCAGAGGATTCTACTCCACCTACACTTGTGACTCAGCAAATACAAAATCTGACAATGTGTCATCACTTTTGGGGGGAAAAGGCAGATTCTGCCATTTCTGCCACATCAGGAAGCCCTACAAGCTACTCCATGACTAAAACTTCAAATCCCTATCCCCGCCTCCCTTCCCCAGAACCCACACCTAACCCATCCATCTGACAAACTTGGCCAAACTTCCTAAGTGCTCTCCCTCTGCTGCTGCCACCTTGGGATTTAGGTTTGGCTATTTTATGGTCAGTAGGTCAGCCCTGTTTCTGTCTCCTGTATCTTCCCTTTGCTCGAGAGTATGACTTTCAAAAAGCAGTTTTCTAGGCATCCAAACCAAAGATCCGGTGAGCACACAGTGGGAGGAAGGAGGGACCCTCAGAACACCAGAGAAGCTTCTGTGATGCTTCTGAAAGGTTTCCTTTGTTTTCTCTCTGCTTGATTACTTTTGTCCAGAGCTCTGCAGCCTCCAATTTATATTTGTTTTACTGCGCCCCCATGTGTTCCTCTTGTAGCACTGGCAGAACTGGTCTCTTGCAAATGAGGCCTTCTGTGTGTCCAGAGTGTCAGAGCAGTTTCCTTGACTTTAATCTGAGCTATTTTCTTTCTCAGTTAAAGGAGAATCTAACTCCTGTGGCTGCCAGTTCTCACTGAACCAAGACTGGTTTTTTTCTGTCTGGGTCTTGCTTGGTCAGCCGCCTTGAAGCAGAGACATACACTTCCCAGAGGAGATGGAGGCTGTTTAGCTTCTTGCTCTCACTTGGGATTGAATGTTTCTCAGATTGTGAGTATGTGTCAGAGCTTTACTTCAAACTTGCCACAGGTAGAAGACTGCTAAGAAACCGAACCCAAAGAATTTCTCTTGGTGACACGTCTTTTGGGGGAAAATGTTTAAGTAGTCATTGTTAGATAGATTTCTTTCTTTTTAGTCTATTTTAAGAACGTGTAGTACGATTACTGGAAGCTGGTGGTGTTATTCTAACTTCTTAAAAGAGGGTGAACCTCATGACTTCATGACTGCCCACCAGAAAACAACTCTAGCATTTTCCTCATGAATTCTAGAAGGCCTTACTGGTTATGCTGCACCCTACACTTCTTGCCAAGTCAAGTACAGGACATTTTCCTTTTCCTGTTCTGGTTTTTTTTTTTTTTTTTTTTTTTGGGTCAAGAACAGGTCTATCCTCAGTGTGTATTGATTGAGCTTCTTGCTTACTTTTTTACGTTTACAAATGACAGAAATTAGACATAAGCTTAATTTGTACCATTTTATTAGCAATAATATCTGTATCTCCAATGTTAATATTCAAAAACTGTCTTTCTATTTAATATTTCTAAAGTCAAGATATATCTTACAACTGAAAACACATACAAAACCTCATATCACACAGACACACACACACCACTAAAGTTATTGTTGAGCTGATGGTGTTGTCTTAAGTGAATTAAAAAACATGTTTGTTATTGTACAAATTGGCATTTGTTTCTTTAGAGTGTTGCTTCTTGTTAGCAGGCATTTTAAAAAGTCTGTGTAATCCCTTCTTTATTCCTTAAACCTGAGAAGGAGGGAAATACAACCCAGCCCCATTCTGGAGCTGCTCACTGTCACTGGCTTCAGTGGCCAAGTGGGAGGAGGTGTTTTTTATTTACCCTGTGGGGTCCAGGATGGAGTGTGGGGGAAGTATGAGATGCCTGGTGCTTCCTATTGCTTGGGAACCTCTTGCCTTTATGGACTGAAGCTGCCTGTATGTGCTTCTAATCCTTTTCTGTGCTTTGACCAACCTTGTAATAAGTACATCCACATAGGTATGCCTCATTTGACTGTGCTTCATTTCATTATGTGTTCAAATTATCCCTCCTTTTTTTTTTTTCAAGCTGAAAGTTTGTGGCAGCCCTGCTTTTAACACTATTTTTCTAACAGCTTGTGCTCACTGTGAGTCTGTCACTTTTAACTAAGGCACATTTTTTAGTACATGAGGTATGTCAGTATAGTGTTAACACAATTTGTAGATGTACTGGAAACCAATTTTATTTTTGTAGATGTACTGGAAACCAACTTTATTTTTGGTGTTATAGAAACAAAACAACTCCAGGTATGTCTGTAATAAAAATCAATTTTTATCCTGTTAGGGTGACTGGGTCTCAGTGCTTCTAAGTATAATAATTACTCTTGCTACCAGGATAAAGGACTCTATCTCGTCTCCTATTTGGATCGTCCTCTGGAACTCTTTCAGCAGAGTTGTTGAAGGAAGGTGATGGAGACTGACCAGAGACCGTCGGTGTCTCCTGTAGGCCCGATGGTGTTTCATGTATTGTTCCACGTTGCTCCATGTGGACAGTGCCACATGGGCTTCCAGGTGTGCTCCTGGCCATGGTGCTGGCAGGATGTTGTACTCCCAGTGCCTGGAGTATCAAAAACATGCTAATTGGTTGGCGTGTGGCTTGTGTTCATGGAACCAGACACAGAGGCATACAGTCAATATTTGGGGGAAATATTTCACCTGAATTTTAGGAAATGAAAACAAAATATCACTAGCTGACAGCAGAGAAGCCGCCTTACTGATTGCATCTGACTAAGATAATTAGCGTGAACAGAATTGGAAGTAAGAAGTAGATGAAATGGGATAAAAAAAAGGAGCTTCCTTTACAAGCTGTGAGAAAAATCATAGGGTGACATGTTTTATTAGTGCTTGAAATTCACATATCTGAGACTTCCAAGAGCCCAAAGCAATAAAATTATCAATAGACTTTTAAAATATTCTGCCTGGGCTTCACATTTAAAATATGAAAAATACTTATTCAGAGAATTTAATCATGAATAGCAATAAAATGTGCCAAGAAACTACCTGTGAGGAATTTTAAAAAGTGGTATAACTGAAGAAACATGACAGAAATAAAAAAGAAAGCCTTTATTTTCTTTTAACAAAATTAGAAACTATTGCAAATGGATCTGTGCTAAATCTGTTTAAAACACTTACTTAAAGAAGCAGGACTGACAGCATGCCTGCAATTACTGCCTCCGAGTTTCCTGTGGAGTCTGTTTTGCAATACTTTGTTTAGAAGGCTTTCACCCCAGTTCACAGAGGGATGAGAGAATAAAAAGTAAATAGGTATTATTAAAAAAAAAAGGAAAATATTTAAAATATAAGACTAAGAGACCTGATATCACTAACATCGAAGTTGATTAACATGTAGAAAAGCTCTGTGCCACAGGAATGTAACTTCTAAGCAATACAAATTTTTTTTTTTTTAAAGGCATGAAATCATCATTGAGTTTAATAATAGGAGAGATACATATGGGTGAGAAAAAGACAAAAGTAAACCAAGGCTTTTAAGGGGAAAAGTCAAAGTAGGTATCATAATCCTGGAAACAAGAGATTATAAACACATCAAGAAATGGGGCCTTCTGTTACACTGGAAATTAGGGTGATATTAGGGAAGTTAGAGTGAAATCTAGTACCTTTCAAACCTTGTCTATAGTGAGAATAAGCATGATGTTTTTCAATAAATACTGGAATGTAAATCCAGGATTTATGGAGAAAGTTCTAAGCACTGTTAGAAAGGCTCTTAGGGCCTTTAACTGGTCACTACCAGTTTATCCATGCACCATCACTATGGTCCTTTGTGCTCTTCCCTCCCCTGTTTTAATACCTCTCCCTCCCCCTGCCCTGCAGAATGTCTCTGATTTATAGCTCCCTGTTAATTTTTAAAATTATTTCCCCCTCACCCCTTATTTGGTTCCTCTATATTTCTCCTATAAGTGAAACTACTGGATATTTTTCTTTTCCCTTTTGATTTATTTCACTTCTAACTTCATCTATGTGGCTGTAAATGGCATGAGTTTATCATTTTTGATTGCTGAATAGTATTCCATTGTGTATACATACCACATCTCTGGATCTAGTCATCTGTTTTTGGGCATTTGGGTTTTTTCCATATCTTACCTATTATAAACAGTGCTGCAGTAAACATAGGGGTGCAGGTGTCCTTTTGAATTAGTGTTTTTGTGTCCTTTGGGTAAATTTTTAGGAGTGGAATTGCTGAGTCATATGGTAACTATTTTTAGTAGCATTGAGGAACTATATTTTGATAAATGAATGAGCTCATCACCTCCACAGTCAAGACAGAATATTTCAATCATACCCAAAAGTTCCTTCATCCTCTTTGCAGTTATCAAATACTTGGTATTATGAGGCTTTTTAATTTTGTCATTCTAATGATGCTGGAGTGGTATTTTTATTTTTTTTGTGGTTTTAATTTGATATTGAACAATTTTTTGAGTGCTTCTTTGCTTTTCATGTATTTTTTATGGTGAAGTATTGGTTAAAATACTTAAAATGGGCCTTTTGTTTCCTTATTTAGTTATGTGAGCTCTTTCTATATTCTGGATATAAGTCCTTTATCAGATAAATGTTTTGTAAATGTCCTCAATCTGTGGCTTGTCATAATACTTTTTTGAATGCCTTTTGAAGATCAAGACTTCTACATTTCAGTAAAATCTAATTTATCAATCATATACTTTCCTGTTAAACTTAGCTGTTAATGTCTTTGGTACAAAGTTTTCAATAATATTCTCTTATTGGCCCTCCCTGGTGGTGCAACTGGTTAAAGCGCAGCACTGTAAGAGAGCCACAGATGCTTCAGTGTCAGTTCGGTCCCTGCTGGGAGTTGACCACATGGCGCGGCAGACCTCTCCTGACCTGCCTACTGCTCCCTTCAACAGTGTATTTGGTTGATCTGCCTGTTCTGCTCCCCACTCTGTCTCTGGTGAATCTTCTCACCACCCCTGTATGCACAAATAAATAAATATATCTTAAAAAATAATATTTTCCTATTTGATGTGGTAGGTTGAAAATGGACTTTCAAAGTTATACATACATCCCAAGTCCTGGAACCTATGAAGTGTTACTTTGTTTAGAAAAGGTTAAGTTGAACAGGTTAAAGATTCTGAGATGAGGAGGTGGTGGTGGGTAACCCAGATGGCTGTTCAGCATCATTATCAGTGTAAGAAACGCTCTTTCTTACAAGATTAGAAATATCCATGGAGAAGAAACTGATGTGAAGGAAAAGGCAAAAGTTGGAGTTGTGAAGCCACAAAATGAGGAACAGAGGGCAGCTGGAAGCTGGAAGCGCTGGACAACAGTCCCCCCAGCCTCTGGGGAACTCCATCCTGCTGACACTAGCCTTAGGCTACTTGTCTCCAGAACCCAGTGATAATACATTTCTGTTGTTCTATGCTATGAAATTTGTAACAGTTTGTTCCAGCAGCCTCAGGAAAGTAATATATTAGGTTTTTATGTAAACATAATTTTTATGAAATTGGAAATTTGAGTCTTCTTTTGGCCCCTACTCCCCTGCACAGTTTCTATAGAGGTTTATCAATTTTATTGATCTTTAGATTTTATTCAAATGATTTACATTCATGTATTTCTGTTGTTGCCTAGGTTTGTCTCTTTTCCTAGCTTATTGAGGTGGGTCACTGAGTTTGCTTTTCTCTCTCTCTCTCTTTTTCCTAACAGTCATTTAAATTTGTAATTCTTTCCCTGAGCACTTCTTTAGAACCATCCCACAAATTGTCATTCAGTTAAGATTTTTTTAAAATTCTCTTGTGACTAAGAGATGTTTTAGAAGTTTGCTAGAAGGATAAACCTATGTCAACACAGTCACAAATTTAATCCATATCCTTCTTATAAGATCTCTATTGGCTTCTGTGGCTTTTTGGTATTTGCAAATTTTTTGTTTTAATATCCTGTCCACTTTTTAATGATCACGTACTCTGGGGTTTGCTCTGCTACTTCCTGCTGTGGAAGCAATAAAGACATTTACTGGCTGGTCTCCCCACTGGGTTTTAACCGCCACTTCCAATGCATTACTCTCTGAGCCTGTGGGATGTGTCCTGTTCCAACTTGCACTTTTAGCATCAAGAACCATTTCTGGTACCAAGTAGGCCTGATAAACATTTGCTAACAAAATGAATGAAATTCAGAGTCCCCCCTGGCATTTTCAGAGCATGGCAGGATCATTATGCTACCTATACTCAGAAGGATGCAAAATTATCAGAATTGTGTGGAGGAATTTCAAATATGCAAGCAACATGCAAATGAGGAGTCTATTAGAGATGAATCGTTCAGTGGGAGAGGAAGCAGGTATCAGCGCAGGGGGAGGCCAAACAGATGAGGACCAGCTGTGAAGCTCCAGGCACAGAGGTTATGGGGAGCTGCTGCCTCAACCAGTTCTCCGAAGACCATGGATTTCCTTCCAGTGAACATAAGAACATGAAAGCAATCTCTGTGTCTCTGGGAGCAGAAACAGGCTAGCAATTACTATTTAAGAAAGCAAACAAACGACATATCCATCTTCTTGATTGTCAAAGGGAAACTTACATATATTGAAATATTTATGCTGCTCTTTACTGCACTGACCCTGAGAAACCTTATCACTTGTGCTGGTTCAAAATAGCAACAAACTAAGAGCAAAGAGGTTTTAGCCATTTATTTTTGCACTTATACTAGAGGCATTTTAATCATTAGTCAATGACTAATCTAAAAGCATATTTGGTATGATAGTTGATATGAAATAAAGAGAATTTTCTCAGTTAAGAGTTAAGACTAGACATAAAATAACATTATTACATTTATGAAAAATTAAAAAGAAAGTAAATATCTAGGGAAGAAAAATGAAGAAATTCTACATAAGAAAAGGAACACTTGCAGGGAGGTTTGGGATACCTTGGCCTTCTGGGCCTGCCAGATGACACTACTGGTGAGTAGGGGATTGTGCGTGTCGCTCAGCCTAGTGGGACAGGAACGCCTTAGCGCCAGTTCTCTTTTCTGATGGGGTTGCAACCTGTGCTATCAGATCTCAGTGTATTTTCAGGTGGCACCTGTATATAGACTGCTAAATCTTTTTTAAAAATATTGATATCAATTTCAATTTTAAGAATCAGTGTACTACCTACAAAAATCTGTCTTTGAGGTTTATTTCTTTAAGAAAAGAGAAGTATGAGAATACACTGGAATTTTGAGGTGAGACGAGGTAGAGGAAGACAGAAAAAGAAAAGGAGAAATGAAAGGAAATAAGTAAATTGAGGCTTTTTTCTCTTGTTCACACTGAATCGTCTCCCTTCCTACCGTCCCCAGGCCTCTGTTCCTCAAGTCAGAGCTCAAACCCTTAGCTATAACTCTGATTCTTTTGAGGCAGTATATTTTCTTCTCCCTCACTTTAGCCCCTGGGTGAAAATATATACATAACCTTTAAGTGGTCCCACCAATTCCATATATAGCTTCCACAAATTCTGCTGATAATTTTACACATTCTTCAAAATTTCCACACAGTTCTTTTTTGATCTGATACTTTTGATTTGTACATGACATCTTCCCTAAGTTTCTCTACTCTCTTTAGTGAAATTGCTTTCTAGTATTTGAAAAGTTCCTTCCTCCCTCCCCCATCTTCCCCTCCCTCTTTCTCCTCTCCTAGAGCCCTCCCTCCCTTCCATCCTTTTAAAAAATCCTTTCTCGGGCCCTCCTTGGTGGCGCAGCAGGTTAAAGCACAGCACAAAGAAGCTTAAACCACTTCCACATGAGTTCGATCCCCGCCTGCCCCAGAGGAGATCCACATGGCGAGGCAGACCTCTCCTGACCCGCCTGCTGCTCCCCTCAGCAGTGTACTTCGTTGAGCTGCTTGTTCTGCTTCCTACTCTGTCTCTGGTGAATCCTCTCACCCTCCGCATCTCTGACCTGTACCCCAGTTCTGTATGAATGAATAAATAAATCTTCAATTTATATATATAAAAAAATCCTTTCTCGAATAGCTCTTCTAAACTGAAAAATGTGTTTCGGTTTCTATAATCCCTTAACCGTGCTTGGGGGTAGACACATATGCACGCACACACACAGGCTTCACATTTAAAAACTGACATATATTCATCTTTTTTTTTTTTAGTTTATTTATTTATTCTTATAGATCTGGGGTACAAATTAGAGGTGTGGTGGGTGAGAGGATTCACCAGAGACAGCATGGGGAACAGAACAGATAGACTGATGAAGTACACTGCTGAGGGGAGCAGCAGGCGGGTCAGGAGAGGTCTGCTGCGCCATGTGGATCTCCTCCTGGGCAGGCGGGGATCGAACTCATGCGAAGTGGCTTTAGCTTCTCAGTGCTGTGCTTTAACCCGCTGCGCCACCAGGGAGGGCCCCCATCTTGGTTTTTTAATGAAGTGTTGCAAATGCTTTCTAGCTTTCTGAGGATTATTGAAATTTTATATGTTTTATTTCAATTTCCCTTTAACCGTTCCATATTTTTCCTAAAACTAAATAACTGGGATAGATTTTAATTTCATTCTGTTTTTTTTTTAAAGATTTTATTTATTTGTGCATACAGAACTGGAGTACAGGCCAGAGGCTCAGGGGCAGTGAGAGGCTTCACCAGAGACAGAGTGGGGAGCAGAACAGGCAGATTGATGAAGTACACTGCTGAGGGGAGCAGCTGGCGGGCCAAGAGAGGTCTGCCACGCCATGTGGTCACCTCTGGGGCAGGCAGGAATTGAACCCATGCAGAAGTGGCTTCAGCTTCTCAGTGCAGTGCTTTAACCCACTGCGCCACCAGGGAGGGCCTCATTCTGGGATGCTCAGTTTTAATTAGAGTCATCAAAGACATTTATGGAGGTCCTGAAATGTAAGACACTTTTCAAGGGAAAGGGGCCCAGAAATACCTCATGGCTCTTGTTCTCAAGCTGCTTATAGTCAATATGGGAAGGTGAGATACTACATGAAAAGACAAATAATGACAAAAGGTCATATAAACTAGATGGCAGAAAAGTAATATAATTGAATTCAGTGATAAGATTGGTTTTTATGACCTAAGATAACCAGAGAATAAACAGAGCAGTGGGTACTCATTGAGTATTTATTATATTCTAGGCATTCCCTGTGTACCATTTCCCATTGCTTAATTATTTCAAAAACTGGTGAAGTTCAAATTGCTATCTCTTTTTCAAAATGATGAAACCAGAATCATCAAAGTGATATTCCAAAGATCACAGAACCAGTAAAACTGAAGACTTGGGATATAAAATCAATAGTCATGACATGTTGAGGAAGTGAAGCATCTAAGAAAAGAGGAAATTTTTATTGGAGGTATAGTAGGGAGAAGAATTCTAATAATAAATAACCAGATTGGGGATACTTTGAATGTTAGCTTCTTGTGTATACTTAGTGTGTACTAGAAGACTGTTTTAATACAATTAAATAGGATGTATTACTTTAGAAGGGTAACAAATCCATTGGAAATATTCTTATGTCAAACAAGAATTTAGAAAATACTTTCTACATACCTTTTCACCTTGCAGTTCCTGCTCTAGATGTCTATTCTGCAGAAACACAGCACTGGTGTGCCAAGGTGTATCTTTAGGGTGTTTTTTTCTATAGCATAGCTTTTAATAGTGGGAAAAAAAATGCAGTTGTGTTCTATAGTAGAAGCTGGCAGCTGCTCTTTAAGCTGCTTCCACAAACTCAAACAAATTTCTGATCTTTTCCCAATATGACGGGTTCTTGACAGTAGATGGAGAAGGAAAGATCGATTATGCTCATGCAAAATGGTGAAGTCTCCATAGTTCCTCCTCTGCTGCAAGGTGATCTCCATGAAGCAGGAATTCTGGCCACTGAAGGACTGGGTGAAGAGATCACCTCCTACTCACCCATTGCACTGTGACCTGCATTAATCCTTAAAATTTATTGGTTTAGGCTCCTCCCTGGTGGCGCAGTAGGTTAAGGCGCAGCACTGCAAGCAAGCCACAGCCACATACCCCGCCTGGAGGTGACCCACATGGTGTAGCAGACCTCTCCTCTCTCCTCTGCTGCTCCCCTCAGCAGTGTACTTCCTCAAGTACACTGCCTGTTTTGCTCCCTACTCTGTCTCTGGTGAATCTTCTCACTGCCCCTCCACTTCTGGCTTGTACCCCAGCTCTGTATGCATAAAGAAATAAATCTTAAAAAAAAATTTACTGGGTTAATCACAGAAATTTCCTCATTATTTGTTACAATTCTCAGCCTATTGATTAATAAAATCTGGTGTCTGTCCAGGGGGGATGATTTAAAAACCTGTGCATTTTAATATGTACTAAAAATTCTTCCATATGATGAGCTGCTATGTGACGTTTGAGAAGTATCAGTAATATTTTTGGTGATGTCATGGAAACATCTCTAGGCTATGCTCTTCAAGATGGAAAACGTGTCACAAAGTAATATGCTTAATAGCCCAACTCTGTGTTGTGCACACATACAGGAAAATGGTTGAAAGTTGCTGGATTTAAACAAGAGGGTCTTTCACATTTTTTTCCTGTGTACTATATTATTTGAAATTTTAGTAATGAAAATACATGCACTATTTTTATAAATAAACAGAAAGTATGTTTAGACATTTTCTATAAGTTTGTGTTATAAGGCTTGATTGATATAATAGTTGTAAAAATTCTTAGGAGGAAGTGCTAAATGTGTGAGTTTCTACTATGACAAACCTCTTCAAGTATATATTTATTGCTAAGATATCTATTTAGATTTCTGACCAAGCTGCAGCATAGGGATGTTTTAAAATGTTGCTAGGCTGCCTTAGCTGCTTAATAAAGAATTACTGTGACTACAGTTCGAGATGCTTCCTTCCATGCATTTTGCCTCACTCATTCTCCTCTTCCATTTAGTTCTGGAAAACTTTTGAGGAAGGGATAACTCGCTTTCTTTTAATAGTAGCAGGTAAATGTTTGCCCAATTAAATAAAAAAATGTGCATAAATGGGGGGGGGAAGGTGCCCACACAGCAGAAAATTTCAGCTCTCTGATTTTGGGGAAAAATAGTAAATGACTAGAATATACTCATGTCAGAAGTAACGATAATATCTCTAATGGATAAGAAGACCTATAGGCAAACTGAGGTTGTCTCTTTAATTATCTTGAACAGGAATGAACTTGAAGGTGCTCAATACATAGACCAGTGTTTAGACAGACAAAAAACTTCATGATGAGAACCCAGGGGGAGCTGCACATTCCAAATGGGCTGAGCTGATTCGGAATCTTGAGTTAGTTAGCTCTATCATATACCATTTGACAGCATGAAATCTCGTAATAATACCTAGAATGGTGTTCCACGCATGTGAGGCATACATCAGTGTGTGTTTTTTTTAACATTTATTTATTTGTGCATACAGAACTGGGGTACAGGCCAGAGGTGCAGGGGCAGTGAGAGGATTCACCAGAGACAGAGTGGGGAGCAGAACAGGCCGACTGACGAAGTACACTGCTGAGGGGAGCAGTGGGCAGGTCAGGAGAGGTCTGCTGCGACCTGTGGGTTAGCTCTGGGACAGGGATCGAACTCATGCTGAAGTGGCTTTAGCTTCTTAGCGCTGTGCTTTAATCTGCTATGCCACCAGGGAGGGTCCATACATCAGCATTTTTAATTATTTTTGACATCATTGTTCTGCTGAATGATTTTCTGATTATGAAGCTTATTTTACTGTGTAGCCAGTTTTTTTTTGGTAGGAAATTTTAAAATCTGAAAGGAAGAGGGAGGGAGGTAAGGAAATAGGAAAAAGGTAGAAGAGAAAGAGGAGGGAGAGAGACAATGGGAAGGAGGTGAAGAGAATAGAAAGCCACAAATATGATTAAAGGTACTTAGTTGTGTCTAGATCACAACAGTTTTTAAAAAATCAATGAGATAATCACATACAATTTTTCAAAGTAAATTATTAAAAAAGATTTATTTATTTTTGCATACAGAGCTGGGGTATAGGCCAGAGGTGTGGAGGCAATGAGAGGCTTCACCTGAGACAGAGTGGGGAGCAGAACAGGCAGATTGACGAAGTACACTGCTGAGGGGAGTAGTAGATGGGTCAGGAGAGGTCTGCCGCGCCATGTGGGTCACCTCGAGGTCAGGGATCAAACTCATGCTAAAGTGGCTTTAGCTTCTTAGTGCTGTGCTTTAACCCACTGTGCCACCAGGGAGGGCCCTTAATTTAATTTTTTTATGGCATCTTTTACTTCTACAGTAGTTTTA
Organism: Condylura cristata; assembly: GCF_000260355.1. Lineage (NCBI taxonomy): Eukaryota > Metazoa > Chordata > Mammalia > Eulipotyphla > Talpidae > Condylura > Condylura cristata. The sequence continues at coordinate 6,102,644 of NW_004567119.1, read as the reverse complement.
CTGTCTAGTTGCTGCCTTGTTCCCAGAAGTGATCTATCAATATCAGTAGTATTAACTTTACAATTACCTGTCTTATCATCTTAATCTTGCTTTATTTTAGTGGCTTGGATATGATAACCACATCGAGGTATTTATCAATTATTTCTGGCTAGAAATTTTAGTAGCACTGTCATTCAAATGTATTGATATACCGATAAGTAGAAATTAAATTGTTAAGAGATTAATTTTAAGTTCATGTTGTTGGATTTGTTGGCTATAGAATATATGGATCTTATAGATCACCATGAAGTTATGATTTGTGACTTGTAGCTCGCACTGAAGAAGTTTTATTTTTGAGTCTCCCAAAATAAATGCAGAATATTACTTTGAGGAGAAGATAATAGTTATATTTTCCCATAGCTACTTTATTTAAATATTTAAATATTTAAATATTTATTTATTGACTGAAAGGTCAAGAATTTTTTTTCCTTCCCAGATAGGTTTTGCAAATGATGATTGCTTAAGGGTGGTTAAAGTCTGATTGTGTAACTTTAAAATTGTTTCTGCATTTGTAGAGATCTTTCTTCTGTAGAAATAGAGTTAGAAATATGAATAATCATCACATTTAGAGATAATGTAAATAAAAGAAAATTTAAAAAATCTAATTTCAATTAGGGATGATTCTTAGTAACCTTTAGTGTCTAGATATACCATTTGGTGAAGAACTTATACTTCAATAGGAGAGTCAAATAATTTCCTTGGTTAGACTGCATCTACTGAAATACAACACAGTGCCTTTGTGTCAAGTAGCATAATGCCAAATGAATGTCAATTCTTTATGCTTTAAAATGAGCATATTGCCAATGAATGCCAATTCTTTGTGTAATAATATCAGCCATGTTACTGTGATGCTCAAGTAAGAAGATTTGTGTCGAAATACTTTGAAAATGAAAGGCATTACTATAAACATTGCAGAAGAGGGGTGATGGGAGGTATTTCTGAGGGTCTTTTGGTAACTCAGAATCATTATCTTTCTTCTAGGATATCCTCTATGTTACGGAAATTAAAATCTTAGCAACTAAATTTCTCAGCGTAGTTTCTGGATTAGGTCTGTCAAGGAGAGACACCTGTTTAAATGATTCAAGGAACAGAGGCATCATCATATTCCCTCAAGCTCTGTTAGAAATGATGCCACCAACACCTGTCCATCAGCCCATCACCATATTAGTTTAAGGCAGAAGAAATGAGGTTCATCCTTAGTCAACATTCATGGATATGATCTGGATCCAAATTTTCCCTTTTTGAGGGGATCTGCCTTCTCGTTTTATACCTATGGTGATTAATAATGATGATATCAAACTAATACTGGTTTTTAACATTTGGGGAATTGGTAGGTGGACTACCTCTTTATCTACTTCAAAATAAACAATGTAGCAAGTGTTCAAAAATTCTTGTGATGTAGTGCTATTATCATAAATATTTTAAATTTTCTTCCAGGTAATTTGAACATATTTGCCATTCTGGGGTTGTTGCAGACTACTTTTGCTCTGTCTGAATTAAAAGTCCAATTTTACTTTGGTTTTGCACAAATTCTTTATTGTATAGTGGACATTGTTGATGTCATGTGTGTGAGCAAAAACTGTTGTCTTTCTTTACAATGTGTTGATTTTCATTTTAGTAGGAAGTTAATTTATTGATGATTCAGTTTGATTATTTTTTGAAGCATTGTTTTTGGTTTTGTTACCATGGGAATATTGTACCCCCTACTTTGAGGCTAGATATACCATACCATATACCATACCACACATATGGCCTTTAGAGATCACAGGAAAATGGCTGAAAGGATACTGAAAAGTTAGAAAGTTATGTGAGGTCTGTGGGTGATCAGAATTCTAGCTTTGTGTGATCTCTGGAATTCCTGTTCAGTTTATAGTCTCCCAGTAGTTGACCCCTGTCAGCCTTTACAGAATTCCACCTTCTAATTAGATAGCTAAGAATCTAGCCTAAACTCAAGAAAATATATTTATGCGTTTTATTCTCTGTATGGCTCCCTCCGATCTGTTGCTCCATCTTGTTGATTTGTACTGTCTTAGCAATCCCCAACTCTAATATTTATGTACTATACCTGGACAGATTGCTTTGGGCTCTACTTCTCTGAGAAGCAGTTTGAAAGTGAGCCCATGACAAAGCCAGAGTGAAACAAAAACTGTTTTCCTCGTCTTTAAGATCACAGTAACTTGCAATTTTTTGTTTAATGTTCAAAAACTCTTACTTCATACATACATATATATGTGTATGTATATATATGTACATATACATATATATATATAGCTTAATTATTATTTACTATAGGAGGGTAAATCTTAAGCCTATTACTTCATTATGATTGAATTTCCAGAGAACTTATGGAAGTCAACCATTATTTTTTCTTGTGCTATTGGCATGTGTGAATGTGATAGAGAAGATCTCTGTATCTCATCTGAGCATGGAGAGGAATTTAAAAACTGGAAGAGATCAAGGTTAAGAGAGATTGAGCCCAGGATACTGGGTCTAGTCAACCTTGAAGAACACTCTGTCTCTGGATTTCTAGTTATATGGAGATAGAAATGTCTTCAGTATTAAACTTCATTTGAATACATTTTTTGTTAGGCAAGTAATTTAAACTGATTTAAACCCACACACACATTTTTTTAAATTAAAAGTTAAGTCATGCTGTACTGTGAAATTATATTAAAATTACTCTTTGTGCTGACTTTTAAAATGTCTTAAACACTATATGAAAAATATGATTCATTGGTTGGGGTTAAATACAATAGATTTTTTCATGAAATCAAATTACTTATGAATTAATTCCTTAATGTTTTCAATATCCCACAGATATTTATTTAACGTTCTGTACAGATTTGGGATACAGCGGCATAAAGCAAAAGTAATGGATGAGTTTGTGTCTATAAATACTTAGGTAAACATATGCCCAGAGATAAGTCTTAAAAGATTGGAAGAAAATGTCAAAAGGAGTTAACATGGGTGATAGGATTATAGATTGTTTTCATTTTCTAAAAATAATTTTTTCTACTTGAAAAATGAATTTTCACATTTGAATTAAAAAATGGACACTTTTAGTATTATATAACTGCCCTGAGATGATAAACATTAATTTTCTCAAAAAATTGAAATTGTATTATTTTCATTTTATGTGATGATGAACTTGATGTTTTGGTTATAAGTAAATTGTCCGAGATAAAATAGTTAATTGATGATGGAAGATATATTACATTTGTAATTAGAAAACAACAAGAAAGTTAATTCTCCTTAAGCTAAATAATGATGTATAAATATATTTAATGACAAGGAAAGATGATATGATATTTCAAGTGACACAAAGTCAGTTACAACACACCATCTCAAAAGACTCTCATTCTACCCTGGTTATAGTCTGAGGAGATTTTTTTGACATTGGACACTTGGCAAATCTTCCTTCTTCTGGGATAAAATCAGTCCAATGTGAATAAGCTCAGCACCACAGCAAGGTAAGGAAACTCTAGCATCTGAAAACTGATATTTAGACTCTCTTCTGGAATTATAGTTTACAGTTCTTTTAATGATATTTTAGGAAACAACAACATTAAGAATATTTTTATCAACATTAAGAATTATTTCTCAGTGCCTTCACATAACCAGAAAAACAAGAAAAGTTATTATTGGATTAGAGTATTGTTCTTTGAAGCAGTGTTTAGGCTGTGCTCATGATACGTGACTAGAAGAGTTCTCCCCTCTACCCAAATATTTGTTCTGAAAGGATCCAGTCAGTTTGCATATTTGAAAGGGCAAGTCCCACCAATAGCTGGTTGAGAAACAATTTAGGTGAATATAACCCAAGCCCGGCATGTCTGTGGGTACAAAATAGATTTATAAGTCTCTGACTGAGGGCTATTAGTCTCCTGAAACTGCTGTCTCATTGTTTGAAAAGAAACAAGTTAAATAATACAGCTTTGGTTTGGGTCAGAACTATCTTATCTTTTAAATATGTATTTATGCTTTTCTCTAATGAAACTATGCTACTTGTGTAATAAGAAATGGTATTATTTTAGAATTTTAGGATTGTAGTGAATGTTAGGTGTATCAAATTTGAACTCCCACTCCTCTTTTGTTTACTAGTACACTAAGGCTTAATGAGGGTAAATGTCTATGACATGAATTATGCAGTAGTAATGGTTGGTATTGATAAAGGTAGGCTATACATCACCCAGTTATTTGCAATGGAAACATAATACAAGAATATAATACAATATCACAATGAGAATATTGTCATTGTGCCATTCATTAATTTTGTTCAGGTTCCCTGTGTGTGTTTAACTCTATCAATTTGATCAAATATGTAGATTCATTTATCCCCTACTGTCATCAACAAAACAGTAAAAAGCAAAACAAAACAACAAAAGAAAGCAGTTCTATTACTGAAAGATCAGAGCTTCTTAGTCTTATCCTTTATAAAAATACTGACTCCCTCATCTCATCCTGCCATCTCTAACCGATAAGAACCGTTAATCTGTCCTGCATGTCCATGATTTTGTTATTTCAAGACTGCTTATTTATGAAATCAAACAGTAAGTAATCTTTTGGGACTAACTTTTTCACTTAACGGTATTTGAAGATTCCTCAAAATTGTTGCCTACAATCAATAATTCATTCCATTTATAACTAAGTACTATAGATGTATCACTTTAGCCATTTTTCAGAAGAAGGCCATGTGGATTGTTTCAGTTATTGGCTATTATGAATGCAGATGCCATGGATCTTCACCTAGAAGCTTGTCTAAGTACATATGTTCATTTCTTCAGGGTCAGTGCCTAAGAGTGCATTTGCTGGGACATGTGACAGTTGCATGTGTTGAAGTTTTATAAGAAACTCCAGAGTGGCTGTGGCATTTTACGTTCTTAGCAGTAATGTATATAATTAATTCAGTTTCTCCACTAACACTCTGTTGTCAATGTATTTTATTTTAGCCATCTTCATAGGTATGTATTGATAGCTAATTCTAGTTTTATTTTGTATTTCTGCCACAGCTAATTAAGTTGTACATCTTTTTTTTGTGTGTTTACTTGCATATCTTCTTTGATGAAATGTCTGTTTATGCCCATTTTCTCATTGTGAGTACCATAAGAATGTACTTAGTACATTTTCAGGGAGTTAAATAATCAGGACAAAAATTATAGGTAAATATTTAATTTGACATGACTGGTTTAATGGTAGTGGTACTCTAGTAGTTCTAAAACTATTTTACGTGTATTCTAAATGAAACAAAAAGATAAATATGTTGATATTGAAGAGTCAGAGTTCTCACTGTAGAAGGATGATAAAATTATTGTTTAGAGACAAAGGTAGAACCTGTGGTATTAACTTTGTTATTAGATATATCTATACTATATACGTTGTCTTTGCAATTCCACTTAGAAGAAGACTTGTTCGAAGTGATCTCTGAACCTTACCAACATATATTTCAAGGATTAGCTAAAAATACTTGAGTAAGAATTGCATAAAAGGAGAAAGGTAGTACATGTTAGTTGTTTACAGGAAATATATTCTTTTACTGATATAATGCTAATAAACCCTAAGTCAGTGGTTCTTAAGAAGTGACAATGACATATTTAATTTTTCATTAATAGGTAGTTTTATTTTTTTGTTCAGTTACTGTGAAGATATTGTTATATGGAAATCCCATCTGAGTGGGTTATTTCATACCATGTGCAGTGGTTTAAAAATGATCATAACGTAGAAGATGTTTTAAGATGAAATAATGCTTAAGATACATTGTGCGTTTATGGGATGTGTGAGAATTTTGCCTTTTGATTGTCTAAGAGTTTGATGGGCCAGAACATAGTCTTGTTCACATGATCTCTGAACAGTGAGATAACTGGAGAGGCTTAAAACCCCCACGTGATAGCTATGACATTTATAGTCAGTATATTTTGAGAGTAGTGTATATATAGCATGTGTAGTGGTTATCACTTATGCATGGGAATGATTGGTACTCAATGGAAATACAATAGAATAGAGCGCATTTCATTGGTGGACTTAAGAGTCAGTGTCTGGATCAATAAAACATAGGAAGATGCAAGAGACAGGAGAACAGCTCCGCACTGTGCTTACATTCTTGTGGTCACCAAAATTAGGTGAGTCAAAAAAAAAAAAAAAAAAGTGTGGCATGCCAAAGGGGGTTTCAAACAAAATTATGCTAACGTCATTGATACTCAACCTAGGTATGGGAAGCCCCCACCCCCACTCCATTCTTCACATGTAATGAGAAAATCCACTTGCAGGCAAAGGAAGAATGTTGTTAGAGGAAGAGGAAGTTAAGGTCATCAGAATTTCACCTTGAAAAAAGAGCTTTGCTGGGGAATTTGGAAGGGTTTCGTTTTGTTTATTTTTAATTTATTTGAGATTATGTTGGTTAATAATGTGGTTTGTATTTTGGGAGGAGAGGGCCCCTCCTTCATGTGTTATTAGCACAGAACACCCCCTACCAAAGCACCCCTAGTCCACCATCAGAGGTTATAGTGCTCTCTCCTCATTTTGTTCTCACCCTTACCCTGTATCCCCTCATTTTGTTCTCACCCCTACTATGTGTTCTCTCTGGATTCCTCAGTTCTGTAGTCAGCTTTCAGTGGTTTTTAGGTTTAGTTTTAACTAACCCATTGTTTGATTTCTCTGTATTCTAATTACAGATGATCCCATCTGGTATTTATCTTTCTCCTGCTTTATTTCCACTTAGTGTAATTCCTTCTAGCTCTGTTCATTTTGAGGCCAATACCAGGAGTTTATCTTTTTGATAGCTGTATAGTATTCAACTGAGTGTAAATACCACATCATCTTGATCCATTCCTTGGTCCTTGGGCACTTAGTTTGCTTACTTACCTTGGCTATTGTAAGAAGTGCTGTTACAAACATGGGAGTGACATTTTCCTTTAGAATTAATGTTTTGGAATGGAGGAAAAATGAAATTTTTAGTGAAGAATTCAGGAAGATTACTGAGCTTGCCAAGCATGATGTCTCTCATTTCTCTTTCCAATGTGGTTGGCCATAATGCGTGCCTGAAACCATGGAAGAAAACCTAGTGTGCAGCGATGCCATCATAGGAATGACTATGTTATTGCTGAGATGTTAGTATTGATTTGAGTTTATCTTAATCTCTTCTACGTGCTGAGTTGCCAAACTATATGGTTCTGAAGAGTGCTACAAACTATAAAAAAAATCAGAATTGTTGAATGGCTTTCAAAGATTTATGATTGATTTTCTTCCCAAATGATTAGCACTCTTTGTCCTGGGCCTTCCTAGAAGTCTCTTAATTGATCTCTGAGCCTGGACTGGAAAAAAATGCATTCTGGTGTCAGGCTTGGAGAAATGGGCAACCAACATAGGCAATAAGTGAGGCAGATAACATATGAGTGAGTTTGCATTTGGTCCAGGAGTAGTTCCAGAGCTATGTACGCAGTTGTAGTCATTTTGTGTTAGGTTTCTGTAGCTGGTTGTGGTGGTGTGTCCCTTGTGGAAGAAATATCAGTGGGGAGGAGGGGTATTTTAAAAACATGGTGTGCTCATGACATCCAGAGTTGAAGTAGCTCTGAATGAAATCTGGCTTGCTGGGTATCTTGAAAACAGGTGCAAGCATGAGTTTCTGAAAAATAAAGACTGCAGAGGAAGGAGGAAGAGGAAAGAAGATGGGGAATACAAGGAAGTTGCTTAAATAATGTTACAGGAATGTTGTAGTGGTATTAGCCTGTGCTCCTAAAATGTTTATAGCATACATAAACCAGTATTACCTCAATAAACAAAAAGGTAATATTAGGTAAATGTGCTGGGAAGGAAAAAATGTCAAGTAGTATCTTTTGTGATGTTTATAGCTGTGAATCACTTAATGAGAGTTGTGGTCACACTCTGATTAATGTGTTTTCCAAATTGTCTTTCCTATCTATAGTTTCTATTTTCTTAAAAGTATCTTTTATGGCATAGAAATTTTTAATTTAAGTCAAATATACAGCCTTTTCTTCCATGGAATGTGCTTTTGTTATTGTACTAAAACTTAACACATATGGGATTATTCATTTTTGCTGTGATTGTAAATGGGATGGCTCTCTTAACTTCTTCTAGCTCATTGTTTAAGAAAAGTAAGCATTCTATTTGCTATTGAACATGTGTATGTTGATGTGTCCAGAGTAAGCACTGTCTGGTCATTGTTACTCATGAAAAAAACAAACAAGGTTTTGCATTTTTCTGTACCTATAATTTCGCCCAAGAGGCTTACTGATGTATAAAAATGCCATTTTTACAGTTGTATTTTTGAAAAAAAAAAAAAACCCTCTATATCATGCATGCTAAAATTATCAAGTCAGATTTCATTTCATGATTATTAAACTTAATATTTCAAAGAAAAATATAATTATTTCATTGTATTTTATATTAGTCATACTGGAAATGCATACTAGAAATACATTTTATTAATTATATAATGAGAAGATCTCTTAGTTTAGAACAAAAGATTACAAAATACTAATAAATATCTCACACACCTGAGTGGTGTTACAAAATTCAAGTAGCAATTTAAAATTAGTAGTAAAATTAAATAATGAAAAGTATATATTAATATAAAGGTTCATAATTTTAAAAAGGGAATGAATATTTTGTCTTTACATGTAGATGTTAGAGGTGAGGTGAGAACTCTATGTGATTTCTTTTTTTTCTCTCTCTCTTTTTAAAGATTTATTTATTTATGCATACAAGAACTAGGGTACAGACTAGAGGTATTTATGGGTGGGTAAGAGGATTCACCAGAGACAGAGTGGGGAGCAGAATAGGCAGATGGACTGAAACACACTGCTGAGGAGAGCAGCAGGTGAGGAGAGGTCTGATGTTCAATGTGGTCACCTCCATAGCTGGGGATGGAACTCATGCTGCAATGGCTGTGGATAGCTTCATAGTGCTGTGCTTTAATGCCCTGCACCACCAGCGAGGTCTAAGAAGCCTATCTGATTTCAATTTACTAATATTAAAACTATATATCAAAGAACCTTAAAAAAAGTTTGCAATAAATCTACTTAGAACAAAATTGTCTATAACTCGAGCTGGAAAATAGTACATTCCCATTTATCTGTTTGTGATAAACTTAACATCATTGATGTATAAAGAATATATAGCTACTGGTAAATACATTTTTAAAAAAGATTTATTTATTTGTGCATACAGAACTGGGACACAAGCCAGAGGTTTCACCAGGGGCGACCAGAGGTTTCACCAGGGGCGGCAAGAGGACTCACCAGTGACCTAGTGGGGAGCAGAACAGGCCCGACTGATGAAGTACACTGCTGAGGGGAGCAGCAGGCAGGTCAGGAGAGGTCTGCTGCACCATATGGGTTACCTCCTGGGGCTGGGATCAAACTCATGCTGAGGTGGCTTTAGCTTCTTAGTGCTGTGCTTTAACCCGCTGCGCCACGGGGAGGACCTCCATAAGTACATTTTTCAAGATGCTTTATCCTTACATTAAAATTGACACTACTCTTATATATTTCAAATATAAATGCTGGTGCTTTGCTTAAGTTTTTGAAATAGAAATGGCATAGAGATATCTATGCCTTAGCAAATATTGCACATAGATGACAAATATAAATGTGAATGAAAAACAATAGCCTAAGTATATGCATAGTGCAGTGAGCATATTGTTTCTGTATGCATAATAAACAACCAGTAATTGTGAGAAAAAAATAAAATTTAATAATTACTGCTTTTTGAAATAGCCAAACAGAATCTGAAGAAACCTGAGAAAGATACTGAAATTTGGTTGAGGTGGGTAATACGATAATAAACTGTTAGATGTGTAGGAACAAAGTTATTTCATCCCACAAATGAATGTCATACATGACTATTGGAATCTTCTGGGAGTATTGGTTGGTTTTCAAAGGAAAGCTGACAACTACTACACATATGCATGCAGAGTACTTCTTTTCCACTTGGTCTTCAGCAGCTAATCCAGTCAGGATATTATTCTCCACAGGAAATAATGTTGCTGCTGCAACCTTGCCAACTGACTGATAATGCGCTTTGATGCTTTTTTGCTTATGAATGTGACGGCCATTGTAAAAACTGTTATTACAAGAAATACTAGATCACCAAATATTATCAAGTTCTTTCCATCCAAATTTGTCAAAGTTGATTTTAGCACTTTTGTGCTCCAACTGGAAAATACATTCACTGTATTGAGTCAGTGGTTTTTTTTTTTTGTATTCTGCTCCCAGTTCTCCAAGCAGGAGCAGGCACCTTATCAGAGTACACACTGTCCTGTTTTGTTTTTGTATTTGTTTCTTCTGCTAAGAATATCCCAGTATTTCACTTTCTTTCTTTCTTGCTGTTTTGCATGAGCTGATCGTTTTAGTGGTTTTTCCCACAGTTAACAGTCACATCTTTTCCTGTTCACTGTGCTGAATGATTGTCCCATTTAGCACGTATTTAGCAAATCTAAACTTGATTTCTTGTTTCTGGACTAATTATTTTACTGTAGAAGACACTCTAGCAAAAAGCATAGACTGTTAATCTAAGCATTTCCTATATGTTCTAGTATCTTCTCTTTCCCTTTCATCAGCGACAATTACAACACTTACTTAAACAACAGCAACAGAATCTAAGTGGAAGTTGTCAAACCACAAGCATATATATATTCATACCTGGAACACTTCAAATGATCTTATTTGTAGCAGAAACTCATGGTATTGCTT
>NW_004567119.1:6088023-6089707 GCF_000260355.1 Condylura cristata | reverse complement strand
CACAAGCAGGAAGAGGAAAGAGAACAACATAGGCTCTATGGATCAGACTCGATGGGTTCTCATGATTGGGCTCCAGTCACAGACCAGATTTGGAGCGGGGCTTTGGGGAGTGATGGGCAGAAAGGGGGAAGAGCTTTGAATCTGAGGTATAATTTGCATGCCTGAAGATAGCAGTAGTTGTAAAAAATGAGTTTGTTCTAATATATTTGAGTGCTTAGAAAGTCACGAGACTTAAAAATATTCTGAAAGGGGAGGAATGAGATTATTAGAATTTAATAGAATTTCTGGGCTGAACTATCGTCATCATCTGGAATTTTGAAATAATTTTTCCTAATAGTTTACCCATTTTTATCTTAGCCCTCCTTCAATATTATCTCAACCCAGAAGCCAGGCTGACTTGCAAAATTATATCAATCTAAAATAAGATGGGGAGAAGTGGTGTGGACGTTTGATACCAAATACACAAGTCAAGAAAATGAACATTTGATATTGTCATACCTCATACATAGCTCTCAGCATCCTGGTGATGATGTTAACAGGGCTGCCATTCTGAACCAGCCTCCTGGAATGAGCTCTCCAGCTCAGCCCCACACTGAATCTGTTGTTGACGGCTCATGAATGAGACACAGGTAGCATCTTTGTGAGTGTGTGTGCGTGTGTTTGCAACTGTGTCTCTAGCTCTTAGAATAGTACCTTGCCCATAGTATTATAGGAATAGTGTATAAAATAAACTTTTGATATCAACCCACTGTATACTTTTCAGGTCTGAGTGATGTTGTTAATAGGTACACAGTAGGTAATGAATGCCCAAATGTGGTCCTCTTAGAAAGCTTAGTGCTGTTCTGGACCGACTGGGGTTGGGGGCAGAGGATCCTGTGATATCTGAGGCCAGATCAGAAGTACCTCTTCCACTTTTACTGTTTGAGTTTGGGCTCCTCAGTATGAATTTTTCAAGGCTGTGTCATTTTGTGCAGAGTGAGGGTTGGGTGGGGAGTTCTGAGTAGAGACTGTACTAACATATATGGGAGCTCTGCTGTGGTGGGTCCGTCCACTCTCAAGCCCCTTCTGTAGCTCTCCAGACTGCTCTGCAGTGTCAGGTAAGACTGACCTGGACTTGCTGAGATCTGCACAATTCATCCTATTTTCTGAAGTGTTCTTTCTCTCCCTAACTAGGTTGAGTTGAATTATGAGTTCATTCATTTCCATTTTTTATTTAATAACCGAACAATTTAAAGTACTTTATGACTATAGTTTTGACTTTTTTTGGTTCATTCTAGAATTGTTTAGCAAGGCTTTTTCATATTTCAAAGTGATTTGGCAAATTGTTTAGATTTTTTGTTGTTGATTACCAATTTTAATTTGAATTGGAGGTGGTGAGCTCTGTGATATGTATTTTTTAGTACTTACAGAGATTGTCTTCATGAGGTACTACTTAATTATTTGTAAATGGTCTCTGTAGACTGAAGTTTACTTATCTAGTAAATAAAATCACTGATTATACTACTTAAGCCCTTGGGACTGCATTCAGTCCTTTTTTCTGTAAAAGAGGGAAAGTTGTTTTAAATTTTCGTAATAAATATCTTCAGTATTGCCTTCTACTTCCAGCATAGAAATATATGACCATTTTATTTTCATTGTTAATTAAATTGCTCATCAATATGAATGTCTCTCTCTTTTTAAAAAA
>NW_004567119.1:6084841-6086363 GCF_000260355.1 Condylura cristata | reverse complement strand
TTTTGATTTTTCTTAGACATGAGGGTTTTGGCTATTCGAGGTTTTTTTGTTGTTCCATATGAATCTCATCAACATTTTTTCTATTTCTTAAAAAGAAATTACTTTTAAAAAATTCTTAAAACTAAATGTTAACTAATTAAATAGATTTAAGAATAAGAATTTTTGAATTCCATGTAAGGAATTATTTTCCTTTCTGTCACTACTTTTGGATCACTCAATGTAATAATTTTTAATTATTTTTATTAATTGCTTATGGATTTCAACTTTGTTTTTCTTTTAGGACTCAATTTGTTTTTTGATTTTAATTTTGTAATCATATGTGACAAAGACATAGTAATAAATTAAATCCAGTACCTGTTGTCCTCATCTTTCATTTTTAACACACCTTTATACTTTCTTCCTACTCCTTTTGTGTGCACACATACGATTTAAGTTTAGATTGGTTACATGCCCTCTCAATTAGTTCCTACTCTACTTGCAGTTAGGTGAGGCCATTTCACTAAATTTTGTTCAATTGAATATTGGCAAAGTGATATCTACAATATCTACCTCAATTTTGTATAAGAAAACTACGTTCCCCACTTTCTATTTCCCATTTTCCATGGACATGATTACTCTTGCCAGATTTAAGCAGATACATGAAGATAGTACTCGTAAGATATGACAGAACAGGGAGATAGAAGGAATCTAGGTCCTCGTATGACCTAAGGACCATCCTGCCTACCTGCCAGGGATCATCTCCATGGTCTAAACTTACAAGGGAGAGGAGTAAACAGTGCTTACTGAATTTTGCAAGTCTTTAATATTATTTAAAAATTTGCTTCCTAGTTAATATATTAGATTTGCTGGGTTTTATAATTTAAATTGACACAATACTTTTATACTACTAGCTTCTCATACATTTTATTTTTCTCTCAATAATCTGAAGGAAATTTCTTGTTTAATTTTTCAGATAATCTGTATAGACAGTCTACTGCTTAAGCCATTTCATCATGTCATCTTGTCTGGGTATAAAATAATCACAAGCCTTTTTTTTCCTTACTGAATTCTGAAGACAATTCTGGTGGACAGGGTTCATTAAGTTAAGCCTGATCTTTTTTATTCCTGAAATGTAATCTCTTGCCTGTATTAAAAAAAAATCTTATTTGCAACTTAAAATTTTGTTTATTTTATATTTAATTATGTGTTAATAGTGTTTAATCTAGATTTGGTAAGCTTTTTTGATCAATGTCTATGCTTTTATTTTTGAACACTTTGAGGAATTACTATTTTTTCCTGTTAAGAAATCTTTGACAATTACTTCTGTACCATTTGACTTATTTCTCAGTAGTGATGACTACTTACATGCTGAATTTTATCTTTCATTTGCTTAGCAAATTTCTCTATGTCACTATAAATTTCATGTTGCACTTTACATCTCCAATTCATACCTTAACTATTCTATATTTTTTGCATTTTTATTTTTCGCTGCCATTTTAAGTTTTATTTTGTGCCTTCTCTTATTTCACTGAGTACATGATTT
>NW_004567119.1:6075394-6084136 GCF_000260355.1 Condylura cristata | reverse complement strand
CACCTCTTTTTGATTTCTCTGACTTGAATGAGGAATTATTTTTCTGAGCCTGTTATTTGTCAAGTAATTTCATAGTTTCATTTCCTCTGAGTTTATATATTATCCATACCTTTATTGCTAGAATTCCCCCATCAACTCTTAAGCTGACAACCAACTTCATGAGCACAACCTCCAGCAAACTTTTGTTGTATAGTAGATAATCATTTAGGATGATTTTGTGAAAGTAAGACCTTTCTTCTGTCCTCAGATTTGTTTCTTAAAGTGTGAGGAAGTAAATTTATTTTTGGAACTAAAAAAAATACTTGGAAATGTGGATAATTTGTTCTGTAGTACTAATTGTACAAATACTGAAATGGGTGTTTTTACAAAGTTTTATTCTATCAGGTACCACCAGCTATCCTCACTCAGCATTCTAGTAGTCAGTAGAAGTTGTTGCTTTCTGAATGACTGCAGAAAGAGAGTTAGAGGTGAGCACAGCAGGAAAATTCTGCAATATGAAGTAATTAACTAGTATGGTGAGACCTTTGCCAAATATTTCCTATAAAATGAATACTTGTTTCATAGGTCTTGCTAGTCATTATTTTCTAACCTATGAACACTATAATTTGGAGTAGGTAATTAATCATTAATTTATTGTTAACAGGTTTCTATTGCTCTTAAAACTACCATCACCTTTTCCTTTTCTTTTTATGGGAAGATAAGGGGTTTGTTTCAGTTTTAGTTAGTTAGCATGATCACACCTGAATGTTTTAATATTTTACTTCAGTTTTGCTGTAAGCCTCTTTAAGTTTTGAGGAAAAGAGCTCTTTTTTTTTGAATTAAAAAAAAAAGAGATATGAACTTCAAGTTCAAAAACATGCAGAACTGTCATTTTATTCCCAAAGGGAAATTGCCTGAGGGAAAGACTTGTTTTGTCTGAAAATCCTCTGAATGTTCATGAAAATTCATACAAGTCAATTTTCCATTTCACCTAGGTAGTGAGTCTGTTTCTCAGACCTTAGGAGTAAATAATATGTGGAAGATGGTCATGTACATGTCTTTAACCAAATAGTCCTACAGAAGCAAAAATGTATAAGAAACTGAAAAATACAAACATTTCTAGTAAACAACTGAAAGATAACACATTTTGTGCCTCGAAGTATAAACCTTTTTTTCACAAAAGTTCTCAGATCCTAATCTCTTACAGGTTTTGTAGATGAGTCCCAGAACTGGGAGGATATATTAGATGTCCCACAGACATATTCTTTTTTTTTTCAATTTATTTTATAACAGTTTATTTTTACATCATTTTGTACATTTTTTTTTTTTTTGCCATCTAAATTGTAATCCCCGCGGGTTTCCCATCACCAAGTCACCCGTGTGCCATCACCATAATCCTGTGCACTTCCCTTCCCACCCCCTCATTTTTGATCCCATTCCCCACTCCACCCCCACAAAATGTCTCTGGTTGTTCACTATTTTTGTTATTTTCTCGCCTGGTCCATTATACTCCTGCTATGAGTGAAACCATCCGATGTTTTTCTTTCTCTTTCTGGCTTATCTCACTAAGCATGATCTTTTCCAGCTCCATCCAAGTTGCTGCAAAAGACATGTGTTTCTCTTTTTTGGTTGCTGAGTAATATTCCATGTATATATGTACCACATCTTTTTTATCCCAGTCATCTACTTTTGGGCATTTGGGCTGCTTCTATGTTTTTCCAATTGTAAATAAAGCAGCAATAAACATGGGGGGACAGGTATCTTTTTCAATCAGTGTTTTTGTGTCTTTTGGGTAAATACCTAGGAGTGGGATTGCTGGGTCATAGGGAAGCTCCATGTTTAGCAGTTTGAGGAACCTCCAAACAGTTTTCCATAGTGGTTGTACTAGTTTGCATTCCCACCAGCAGTGCAGGAGAGTTCCTTTTTCTCCACATCCTCGCCAACATTTGTTGTTGCTAGTTGTTTGAAGATGTGCCATTCTCACTGGGGTGAGGTGGTATCTCATCCCACAGACATATTCTTCATTTAATCAAATTAATCCTTTTAGCATTTACATATTTACATTGTGAACTACTGTCTGTACTTTAGGGCCTGGACTAATACATTATAGGACTGATTTTTTTTTTAAAGATTTAATGATTTATTCATACAGAACTGGGGTACAGGCTAGAGATGCGGAGGGTGAGAGAATTCACAAGGGATAGAGTGGGGAGCAGAACAGGCAGATCAATGAAGTACACTGCTGAGGGGAGCAGTGGGCGGGTCAGGAGAGATCTGCCATGCCACGGAGATCCCCTCTGGGGCAGGCGGGAATCGAACTCATGCAGAAGTGGCTTAAGCTACTTTCTCAGTGCATTAACCCGCTGTGCCACCAGGGAGGGCCAATATAGGACTGATTTTTTTTTTAAAGATTTATTTATTTATTTGTACAGAACTGGGGTACAGGCCAGAGATGTGGAGGGTGAGAGAATTCACCAGAGACAGAGCGGGGAGCAGAACAGGCAGATCGACGAAGTACACTGCTGAGGGGAGCAGTGGGCGGGTCAGGAGAGGTCTGCCACGCCATCTGGTCACCTCCGGGGCTGGCGGGAATCGAACTCATGCAGAAGTGCCTTTAGCTTCTTAGTGCAGTGCTTTAACCCGCTGCGCCACCAGGGAGGGCCAATATAGGACTGATTTTAATTCCAGATTTTCATGTGGCCTAGGCCTCCCCTTACCTCATTGTTTATACTCTTTTTTACCTGATTCTCAGTGTAATGCCTTGTCATAATCTTTGACAACTGCATTCTTCCTAACCCCTGACTTTTAGTTTTGATCTCTAGTTCCATCTTGGCTATCAACTGCCAGTCTTCTCCAGTACTTGAACTTTAACTTGTGTTCAAATTGTAATTTTAGTTATCAGAATTTGGTTCCACTGTTATTTCTTTGGTCTCAACTGCTGAAATATTAGAATAATAAAACTTTAGGAAAATACTTTATATTTATGTTTATGTGTGATGTTTAGATATGTGACTATATCACCATTTAACAATATATTACAAAACTTTGTAACTGGTGTCCAAGAAATAAGCCCCATTTAAATAAAAAACAACACATGCAAACCCTAATTACAGAGGTATTTTTCTACTGCTGCAACTTCCCAAAACTCAGTAAATATTTGGAAAGACAGCATGTTGCAAAGCTGGAAGATTTTGCATTTTCATCTGCCTGGGTTGTGTCAGGATCTAACTCAAGACCAACAGTTACGTATCTATTTCTTCAAATAGAGGATTGTTAATAATTATTTTACCTTTCTTATAGTCTTCCCTTCTGCCTGCCTTCCTGCTCTGCCAGAGAAGGAATTCAACTACCAAATTAAAAGAAGAAAGAAGATGGGGGAGAATGAGAAAGCACTACTTTTAATTTTGGGGACATGAGGCATTAAAGAAATTATTTTATTACCTGGATAAGCTTTTCTTTCCTCCCTGCCCCCCATTTTTAAATGAGGGGGTTAGCCTAGCTGGTTTCTGGGTACTAACGCAGGGTTCTTTTCAGATAACTCACTATTAAGTCTATCCTCACAGTATTTCCAACCTTTATGAAAATGTATAAAGTTATCTCATCCTTACAAATAAATATATTTCCTTTTTGGAATGTTATTTATTTTTTTTTGGAAGCTAATGAGTCAGGAAGGCACAGATTCAAGATAATAATTGGTGACCTTCAGGTTGTACAGTTAACATTTATTACAAATATAAGGGAAAAAGCTAGAGTAAAGAACCTTAACATATGGAAGAGAAATAGTAATTGATGACTAATGATGAGTCTGTTATAAAAGGTCACTATTACTATAATTTTAAATTAAATATATCTTTTTTTTAAAGATTTATTTATTTATGCATCAGAACTGGGGTACAGGCCAGAGGTGCAGGAGGGGGTGAGAGGATTCATCAGAGACAGATTGGGGAGCAGAACAGGCAGACTGGGGAGCAGAACAGGCAGATCAGTCAAGTACACTGCTGAGGGGGAGCATTGGGTGGGTCAGGAAAGGTCTGCTGCACCATGTGGGTCACCTCCAGGGCGGGAAATTGAACTCACGCTAAAGTGGCTTTAGTTTCTTAGTGCTGTGCTGTAACTGGCTGTGCCACCAGGGAGGGCCCTAAATTAAATATATCTTAACTTATTATTGAATACTTTAAAACTTCTCCATCTTGCTTAGGGGAAATTTAAAAATTATTATTTTTGTTTACATTTAAACACTTATAATTTTTGCAGAAATATTCTTTTTCGTGGTCTCATACTCGGAACTCCTTGCCATTATGTTTTGATAAGTTAGCTATTTTCTATTAGATCAATTGTTTGTTGTTTACATGATAAAGTTATCATTTTTACTTTAGGATTTTTAATTTTATTTTTGCTTAATTTGTCCTTTTTATCTATCAATATTTCAGTTTTCTCAATTATTGTGACTTTATATTTTTATATTGATTTATCATTGATTTACCAACTTTATTACTGTCACTCATTATTAATGTAGTTCCAGACATTTGCCTTGTTTTGTACATAATTGTCAAATACAAATACCATGGGTCACTGGTGGAGGTCAAACATATTCAATGTACAATATGACTTTTTTTCAATGACAATATGACCTGTGATACTTGAATAAAGACAGTCCTTACCTAACAGAGGTGAAAGACTGTCACAGTTGAATCTAGTATGACAAGCTCACAAAGTAACCTCCAGATGCATGGTAGTACGACCACTGAGTTATTATAGAGAAGAAATGATGCACCTTCTAAATTTTTGAAGTTATAGGTCACTGTGCATTCATAGGCATAGGAAAATATATTTATAGTTTCATATATCCAATTAATAGAGTGGTTAAAATAAAAATCGTTATAGCTTAAACCCCCAGGGAGTAGCTAGCAAATGTAATGTTCAGTTTTGCAGAGAAGCTTCCAAGTTTGCTTCTGTCTACAGTAAAATATTTTACTGAGCAATGTAAATAAATAAGGAGTAGGAAACATAACATGAGAAAGAATACACACACTTATAATTCTACAGAAGTTCTTTAACATACAATAGGGTCAGACAAAACCAAAAAAATCTAAATTTGCATTACTTTCTGTCACTTGTTCGAAAAAATTATTTCAGTCGTCTAGTTCCAGAATTGAATTAAGGTAGCTTTACAAGGCTATGCTCTCAGTATTATTCCGTGAGAGAAAATAAAGTTACAAGGTGAACCCACTGCTTGTAAGCATGCCGCCAAGCTGTTGCCAAGCACTATGGCTGAGATGTTCACCTTCCTTATGCAGCTGAATGTAATGTGATTTTAATACAAGATTAAAAGAAAATATTTTTGGAACTATTCTTACTGAGCACTTTCTTGATTCTTTCTGATTACCTTTACCTAGTAGCCCTATAGCATCTGTAACTGTGTCCTGGGTCTGGGAAGAGAAGCTCCACATACCAGTGCATGTCCTGCTTTGTAATGGGTGAATGTAATGTTCATTACATTCCAATAATGTTCCAATAAGCTACTCATGTCTGAGAGATCGCCACATTGTGCACTAACTAGTGATATTTTGTGCTCTGTTTTCAACACAATGCTTTTAAATTTACTACAATGAAGTCATAATCTTGTTAAGGGTTGTCAGTGCAACACAGGTATTGTGGACACAAATTCAACTTTGGTTTCATCATGGCATTCTATAATCCATGGAATAAGAGTTAGGTACACTAAGTGGCTTCAGGAGCTAGAAGAGAGAGACACAGAACACTTAATTAGTTAAGAGAGCATTTTTATTTTGGCCAAGTTTTGAGCTAATTCATTAATTTCCTAAGTTCTAAGTAAAGTCATAACAAAGGAGAGATATAGCCTATGCATAGCCCTTATTTAGAGCTCGTTACAACCAGTCCTTGCACAGAATCTTTGCCAAGTTCCTAAATGCCTTATTCTCATAGTTCTCAAGTTTCCAGTTTTTTTTTTCTTTTCAAGATTTATTTATTTATGCATAAAGAACTGGGGTACAGGCCAGAGGTGTGGGGTGGGGGTGAAAGGATTCACCAGAGACAGAGTGGGGAGCAGAACAGGCCAACTGATGAAGTACACTGTTGAGGGGAGCAGCGGGTGGGTCAGAAGAGGTCTGCTGCGCCAATTGTGGGTCACCTCCAGGGCCAGGGATCGAACTCATGCTGAACTGGCTTTAGCTTCTTAGTGCTGTGCTTTAACCCATTGTGCCACCAGGGAGGGCCTGTGTGTTTTTATTTAGTTCCATTCAGTTGTACAGGTTCAAGAATGAAGGGGGTGAGAAGTTGGGTTTAATGAGCATTGAGGTTAAGTAAGGTTATAGTGGGAGGAGAGAGAAAGGC
Source organism: Condylura cristata (assembly GCF_000260355.1). Lineage (NCBI taxonomy): Eukaryota > Metazoa > Chordata > Mammalia > Eulipotyphla > Talpidae > Condylura > Condylura cristata. Next base: position 6,077,803 of record NW_004567119.1, on the reverse strand, counting down.
AGGGAGTTGGGTGGGTATAGAAAAAGGAGTAATTATAATTATGAACTATGTTATTTAATTTATACACGCAGAGAAATCAGGATTTGATAGAGAAGAGGACAGTGAAAAAGTTGTTGGATCAAAGGACTGTAGGAAAGTATTGATGGAATATTTGAGGGTGGGAGAATAAAAGACGAGGTTTTCGTTGGAGAGCTTAGAAAGGAATATGGATCTAGCACAAGTCTATCTCATCTCATCCAGCTGTAATCTGGGTCCTTGTGATTTTCACACACAGCTCAGTCTGGGCAATCAGTTGCCTTATTTATTTTCAAATCCTTTTGTCAACTTTTCTGTTCTGTAAAATGTCCCACTCAGTGAAAGAATTATCTTTCTGAAGAGTCTACATATATGTGCTTGGTGTTGAAATCCTTAGAATTCTCTGATTCCGGTATATTTAAAATGAAAACTTGATGTGCTTTACAAATTTTCATTTCAGGGATTATGACATAAAAGAGAAAATGAGAGGGGTGGGCATGGTTGTATGTTTTTATTCATTTACTTATTCCTCTTTTTAAAAGGATTTTTTTTTTATTTTTGAATACAGAACTGGGATACAGGCCAGAGGTGCAGGGGTGGTGAGAGGATTCACTGGAGACAGAGCGGGGAGCAGAACAGGCCGACTGCTGAAGTACTGCTTATGGAACCCTTTGTACTCCATTAAGATTATTTTTTTTCACTTTTGCATGTATAAACACCACATATTTCCTTGGCATTCTCTAAATGAAAAGGAATAGTTTCCTCCCTTTACTGACCACTGATTTCACTGTTAAAAGGAAAAGGAGAAGCTCAGTGTAAAGTTTCCATGGTTCTTTGTGGTGTCTACTTCCTACCTCTCGGAGTAATTTTACCTCAGTCCCTGGGCTTGATCTTTAAATTTTGATTTATTTTCTCTTGTAATATCTTACAGACTTAGGTTAGAGAGTCAGGTTTTATTTTTATCCAAATATGTGGTAAGATTTAGCGACACGGTCTTCAAACAGCAAGTGGGCCTTTGTCCTTTCCTCTCCCTCTGGTGTAGCAGTCGTGCACACATGGCTCTTTTTGATGTGTTATCAAGGAGTTCCAGATGGAACGAACACTTTGTTTGCTTTCATCACTGTACCTTGCTCCAGGCTCAGTACTCTAATTGGATGCCTTTCCTTTAAAGGGTCCATCGGATATTATTTTTTCTGCCATTTGGTTATTCTGAGTGATTAACTTTCTTCTTATTTGACTGACCTCTTCTGTAGAACATTGGGACTAAAGGTGCATGGGTAACTTTTTATATCCTGAATCTTAAAGTGCTTTTTTACTCATTCCCAATTTTCTCATGTCTTTCTGATTAACGGTTATTGTGTCTATGATGACATTTTAAGAACTCTCTTTCCTATGCTTTTGGAGAGAAATGCAGACTCAACAAAATTGAGTTTGGAGGAAAAGATGTTTGGATAATCCTTAAGTGGCCTAAGAGAGGAAACAACCACTTGCCATAGGATTTAACTCCCGTAGTTCTTTTTGCTGGGTATGTTAGTTTCCAGGGCTGCTGGAGTCAGACATCCAGGTATTAGTAGGGTCTAGCTCACTCTGCGTCCTTCAGAGAAAGATCCCTTCTTGCTTCTTTTAGCTTCTGAGAACCACAGATATTCCTTAGTTTGTGGCAACCTAACTAATCTCTCCCTCTGTCTTCACGTCTTTCTGCTATGTTCATGCCTGTGTCTAAATTTCTCTCTTCTTATAAGTACACCAGTCACATTGGATTAGGGTCCATCCAGTATGAGCCAAATACCTGCAAAGGCCTTGTATTTCCCAAATGTCAATTTCTAGGTTCTTTTTAGGACAAATAATTTAATCTAGGATAGTAGATGCAGAAAGGAGACTGTAAAATTGCTCTTATTATCATTCCATATTAAAGTGAGTATTTCAGAATGGTGCCATGCAATGTTGATATTCCTATTACTACTACCACCATTATGCCATTTACATTTAGAGTTTATGTTAAGGAGTCGAAATGAGTAGGTAAGTAACTCATTTCTGTCCATAAAGTTGCTTTCTGTCTCCAAACATTAAAAGGTGAATGATTTGAGGAGAAAAATGGATTTGATAAAATATTATTAAGTAGAACATTATGAAGTCATGTCCTTTAATGAAAAAATGCCCTCTACCCATAGAAGAAAAATTGTTGACTATTTCTTAAAGCCTTTTATTTTATCCAATTTGCTTTCCCTCAGAAGATCTCTTTACCTATTACTATATTAAAAAGATAATTTAGGCCCTCCCGGGTGGCGCAGTGGGTTAAAGCACAGCACTAAGAAGCTAAAGCCACTTCCGCATGAGTTCGATTTCTGCCTTGCCCCGGCATAGAAGAAAAATTGTTGACTATTTCTTAAAGCC
>NW_004567119.1:6063893-6075294 GCF_000260355.1 Condylura cristata | reverse complement strand
GTATGCACAAATAAATAAATCTTTAAAAAAATGATAAGTTAGTAACATATAGACCCAATGCAATCCCTGTCAAAATTTCAGTTCTTCAGAGAAATAGAGCAAAAATTATTGAAATTTATATGAACCACAAAGGACCCTGAATAGCCAAAGCAATCTTAATAAAAAGAAGAGGTGTAAATGGGCCGCTTGGTGGCCTAGGGGTTGTCTCAGAGCTGTCACCATAGTGAACTGAGACGGATCCTGGCCCAGGGAACTGACCCACATGTGGCTCTCCTGTCTCACCTGCTGTTCCCCTTAGCAGTGTATTCTGTAGACCTGCCTGTTCTGTAACCCATTCTGTCCTTTCACCCCCTGCACCTCTGGCCTGTACCCTAGTTCTTTTACACAAAAATAAATTAATAAATATTTAAAATAAAGAAGCAGTATGGAGGTATCACATTCCCAGACTACACACTACATTAAAAGGATATGATAAAACAGGATGGGACTGGAATAAAAATAGACACCTACACCAGTGGAATAGAACTGAGAGCCCAGGAATAAACCTGGACAGGTGATACATAACAAAGGAACCAGGAACATAAAAAAGAGAAAGGAAAGTTTTTCAACCAGTTGTGCTGGGAAAACTGTGCAGCCACATGCAAATAAATGTAAGTAGGACACCATCTCATACCATACACAAACATCAATTCAAAATGAAATCATAAAGTCTATAAGAAAACACGGGCATTTCATCTCCGTTTTTTTCTTTTTTTAGTGACATCAGCGTACTCCTAGTAACACCTAATTCTTTGTTTTGTTAATTTCAGCGTCCAGGTTTTAAATCTTTGGGTTATCTTCCCACCTCATTTTTCATCGGGCTTTTCACACAATTGCATAATTACTTAACATATTATTCAAAATGTTTTGAGTTCTTCTTTTCCAGTCTCAGTGCTGCCACCTTAGTTCAAGCTCCTATCTTTTGTCTTACCTGTTGCAAAATATGTTCTCATTTCCCCACTTTGGTTCTGGCCTTGAAGACTCCTATATGTGATTAGCTTTTCTGAGGCCCAGCAAAAAAGTATCATTAACTTTCTCACCATCCTTTAAAATACTGTTGCCTCCTGAATTAAGCAGAGACAGTACATAAAAGATTAGAGATCTTTGAAAGTACACCTAAAGCTCTTAGCACCATATTTACATATAGAAATAATAATTTTTTAAAACTTATTATAATTCACTGCTCTTCACAGTGTGGTCTGAATTTACTATTCTAGTTTACATATTCCCATGCCTTTCAACCTCACTCTATTCTACAGGACAGATACTTGTATGTGCTTTATACTGCTGGAGTGCTCTTATTCATACTGTTTTCCTTTCTTGTTTTTGTTTACCTCTGTTTTTCATCTTTTTTCAATTATATGTCCTTCTCAGTGACCATCTTCATGAAGATTTTCTTGACTTAAGATTCTTATTTCAAGTTGATAGTACTTTTCTCTCTTATAATCCCATATTACCTTACTTATAACTCTCAGACCCAAGCAATGTAGACTACATGGTAATAAAATTGGTTACTTGGTAATCTTTTCTGGATTATAAAGTTTCTTTTTTTCTTTTTATATTTTTTTCATAAAGTTTCTGAGGTCAGTAACTTGCCCAGCATCTGTACTCAAGACAGGCTTGAATTACATTGCCTTTTCTCTGAGTTTATGCAGATAATGCTGGTCTGCTACAATGAGGAGTTCCACTACTGGGGCTTGAGTAAGATAGAAGCTATTCGCCTTGAAGGAGGCAAGGAGTTTGAGGGAAGTAGGACACTCTGCTCCCTTCACAAGGGGACTTGGGACTTAATTTTCTATGCCTTTTTGTTCAGCCTTTTCCTTGGATGTCATTCTCAGCTGCATGGTTGTGAAGGTAGCTGACCTGCTTTAAGTTTTTGATACAGATCTAGGGAGAGGACAGGGAAGTAGAATGTAAGCAGTTTTCTGGCAAGGAAGTAGGACATAGGTTATACCATTGGTTGCCATTCCCATTCCAGTGATAAAATTTAGTCACATGGTGAAGTTGTGTTGGCATTGGAAGCTAAGACATGTAGACTTCAGGTGAGGAGGAAGTCACAGCCCCACATACTCAGGACATTCCAATTTTAAGAATTGCTGGAAAATTATAAGTGGGGAAAAATGAGTGGTTTCTGCCATACCTCGTGAAGTAATTTTCTATCATATATATAACTCATCTACACATATGTATGCATATACACATATGTAGATATCTGTACATATATACACTTGTATAACTTTAAGTATCTTCTTGTAGCAAGATCACACAGAGATCATGTCATTATGAATAACTAAGCATTTTAGATAGCTGTGTTTGGACATATAACAGAAATATTTCAAAATGCTTTTTGCATCTTTAATAAAATTATTTAACCTATTTTGAATGAGGTCCTGGGTGCTCAGAGTCTTTATAAACATCAACTGCTTTACTGAGTTAAAAGCAGACCTGTGTCCTTGGATGTGATGGTTTAGGTTTTTTCTTTATAAACCTTCTTTCTCTATTGTGATGCAATAGACTGATAACCTTGGATAGTCACCAGATTTATTCTCTTTTTTAATGTTCCAGTTCTTATGTCTGTTTTTAAATTGCATTCTCCTTGCTGTTAGGCTTTTAATGGGTCATGCTGATGTCAGTGCAAGTGCCTACAGAAGCCTTTGTCCCTCTTTATTCTTGCTGCTTATAATATTCCATGGGGTTAAAACATGAGCCAGGCACAATTGTAATTGTTTTACATATTTTAATTAATTTCATTACTTTCCTCATCTATGGGTGATCTGACAGAGTACTAAGTTTAAGTAACTTGTCCAAAGTAACTTGAGGTAGTAAACAGGAAGCAAGGGGTCATCTCTGACAAGCCAGCTTCAGAGTCTGTGCTCTTAATCATGACACTGTACTGCCTTTAGAGTTCTTCAAATTCTCTTCAAACTAGGAATAATTAGCTTCTTAGAAAGCAAGAGTCATTATATAAATAGAATTTTTGGTCTTCAGAGCATTCTATCCTTGCTCTATTGTATGTAGACTGAGCTGAAAGACAGGTTCCATATAGATGAGATAATATGTCAGAAAGCAATGAAGGAACTTATTTCAAACCATGGATAGTAAGTCAATTTAAAAACAGGGGTTCAGAGGTGAAATCAAGCATTTCTTCTCTCTACATTTGATTCCACAATTGTTGGAATGGTGATCCAACATTTGGAATGGTCTTCCAACATTTGGGCAGCCCCTGAATTGGAATACATGTGAGACTCCTGTCCCCTATGTTGACTGCTTATGTCACCAGGACATCAGAGGGAATATTTCAAAGGAAGAAGGAAAAAGTCTAAAATTTATCACTGCTGCTTTGCTGCTGTAATAAGAATTTGGTTTCTAAACACTACTGATTTAAAGAAATAAGAACCATTTCTTGGTCATGGAAAAAGGTATCTACTTTATGTGGAAAGTTGGTACATTGAAAGGAAATATGCACTTGAAAAAAACAATATTTTTCTGGTATTTATCTGGTGTTTGTAAATGAAAGTGATAATGTGGCAGAGAGTATCCTATAGGGGGACAAGACCAATAACCAGGGGAGTAGTGAAGCGAAAAATTCTGTAAACGCTGACGGTAGAGTAGGCACTATTTAAGATCGTTGTAAGTGCCACAGAAGTGATATTTTCAAATGACTTTGAGGCTTTGCTAGTTTATTTTGATGACTAACATCAGTTTTGGGGGCATCTATTCATTTTTCTGCTTCAAAACAACCCAGAGCATTTTCTTTATAGCAGAGGTGACGATCACTGATTGAAAAGTAAGGTATCTTGTCTTAGTTATTGCCATCAATGTTTTCATTTTAAGACAGCAGTATATTTCAGAGGTCTGTGATTTGGTTTATTACAAAACAAGTATGATAGTAGAATTTTCTATAAAATCACATGCTCCTAGTATTTTGCACTCCTGTACCTCATTAGCCTGTCAAAATGAATAGTTATATTCATTTATTATATAACAACACATATAATAACAGGTTAATGAAACTTGGACTGGAGAATATAAAGGAAATAAACTAGCCTATATAGCATCAAGGGTGCTATATATGAAGGGTATAGTGGTCCAGCATTAAGACATTTTATATTTCTGGAACCAAATATTGGCTAAATAAATATTTCTACTTCAAACCATTAGTCCTGTCTCTTCCTCTCCCCATCATCCACTCTCCTTTGGTGAGCAGTCTCTCTTGGGGGAAAGAGGAAAAAAAAGCATGTTGAAGTTAGTTGACTGACAAAGTATCCGAGTGTTTATATAGATTTTCATAAGTTTAAGCAAATTGGACCAGGGCACATTTTCAAGACTGTGCTCACAACCATGTATTTAAGTCTTTTAAGATATTATACCACTACTCTAAGTGGGTAGAGAGGTTGTTTAAGATTAAAGCTGAATTTCTTAGAAATCTAAATGACTTTATTTAGCCATGCCCTTTTGAATTTGTGATAATGCATTGTCTTGTATTATCTCTAGCACTTGATTTTGTAACTTTGGTTTGATCATTTGATGAGGTCATCATCTCTCTGACCTGACCCTCTGTATCAGATTCCCTGGCAGAAGGTGACGTCTGGCTTTAGCTGCCACATTCCTTTATGGCCCGTGTAAGTATTTCACTAAGTCATGTGATTGTGAATGTGCACCCAACCCTCTGCTCCTGATCTCAGACTTTCATGTCAAGAGTTTTTTCTCATTTTCTACCCCATGTACACCTAACTTCTAAATTCCACCATTTCATTTCACTGCAGAAATGAAATATCAACTCATGCTTTTTCCCCATTCAACATAATGCTTTTGAGCTCCATCCAATCTGTTGTGTTATCAGTAGTTCATTCCTTTTTACTGCCACATAATATTCCATCATACAAGTTAAAAATAAAACAGCTCAGTGGGTAGGAGGAGTTTATTTAATCTTGTAATAACCAAACCTTTCTCCAAAATGTTTGTATCATTTTATTTCTTATCAACAATACATGAAATTATTAATTGCTATATATTATTGTTAAACTTTAATGTTGCTAGTCTAGTCTTTTAAATTTAGCTTTTATGGTGGACATAAGAACTGCTGAACTTAGGGCCAAATCCTTCTCTTCCTCCCCCCTGCCAACCCCCAGTTTTGTTTTTTTTTCCCCCAGGAAGCTCTTGCTTAGCCTGGTTGCTAAAACTATAGAGGTTATTGGTTTTGTTAACTTGAATTTTTGATCCAGTGGGACTTGCCTTTTGGGGTCCTTGACCTTGCATACTGATATGTTTTCTTTGTCCTCACTTCCAGATTATACAGGGACAGTAAAATTTGCTCCCAATTTCTGTTCTCTTCATGATTTTGAAACATGGGTACCATAGTATCAGTTAGCCAATCTAGACAAAAAAACAAACAAACAAACAAACAAACAAAACAGGAATGGGGTATGGAAAGCGACTGCCTTTTCTATGAGTGTTTTATACAAGTCAAAACATTTGTGCATTAACCTTTGAATGTGTGAGGTCAGCTCTGAGAAGATATAGAAGGTACAGCTGAGAGATTGCATATTCATAGTACTTCCAGCATTGTGGCTTTTCTCAAATTCTGTGTGCTCTCTTGAAAAAATATGAAGTGCTCCTTTGAAACATTTTTCTCCTTGGTTTCCCAAAAGGCTGGAGGGAATGAACACATTTGTTGAGGTTTGCTAAACAGAACATTGAGCATACCTTGTTTCACCCTCACGCAGTCAGCTTTTTTGCTCCCTAGCTCCTCCAGGTACAAAGAACTGGCAGTTTGTTGCAAGCCACAGACAGTCTGATGTGCTCATCAATTCCTCTGCTTAGTTGTGCTCAGCATTTCCTCAGGAACTTTTTATTTTTGGAGAATTCTGTCATATATGAATTTTAAGAAATCTGGCCCAAGCCCCATATAATGTGCTAGGTCATTGGCTAGATATGTTATCTCCTCAATTACCTACTGTTTAGCCTATCATTTGAGCCATTGTTTAACTTGTGATCAACTACTCTTAGTAACCTTTATATTGGTTTTAGTGTTTTATAGTTTTATGTAGCCATTGGTTTTAGAGTCCTAAGATTTTTTCTTTGTTGGCTCTTTTTTCTTGCCTGGTCTCTTGTTTTGCTTTAAATTTGGGTGAGGAAGCTCACAGAAGAAAGAAGATTCTATTTCTGCAACTCTTTTGTGTTGTACAGGTGACTACCTCTGGCTTCATGCTATCATTCTGTCCCACTTACCACAGTTATTGAAGACATTTTAACCAATCTCCATTCACAAACATAAGGCATTTTGATGTCTATCTTAATGTAGTCCTGGACACTAGTATCAGGAATTAATACCATTTTCCAGATGCACAGCGAATGACATTCTAATAGTTGACTAAGGTTTGACTCTAGGAATACTGAGTGGCTGTCATGGGGCTTTTGTAAGGCTACAAATGGTAATATGAAATGTTGGGTAGGAAAGGCAGAATGTCTGATATGCTACTGTGGATAGCAGAAGTCCTGGACAAAAATGAAACCTATCAAGGACAGACAGTGTAACCGATAGCTATCACAGTTTTTGTAGTAGTATCAGCAATCTGTGCCATCATTTATTCGTTTGACAAATATTTACTGATGTTATTATGCACCAGTATTTTCAGGGGTAATGTTACATCAGTGAACAAAACAGAATAATTCCCTGATGGGGTTTACATTTTAGAAACCAAATAGATAATTATTTTTACTATGTTATCAGGTAAAAAGTGCTGGTGACTTGAAGGGATGGTCTCACTGATTAGAGAGTGTTGAAAAAAGATTTGAAAAAAGTTTGGGAATCAACCATATGGGAATCTGAGGTGAGAATATTGAGAGCAGAGAGGGGCCTGTGGTGGTTGCACTGCAGAAGAAGCAAGGAGGGGAACTGGGCTGACATGCAGGAAATGAAAGGACCTGGCAGGAGAGAACAGAAAGAGTGGAAGACCAGGTCCTCCGGAGGCTCTTGTCTGCTGTTGAAAAGACTTTGGCGCTTATTCTCAGCAAGCCATTCACTCAGGGGAAAGAGCACTGTTATCCCACACGCTCAGTGGATCACCTTGAATATGCATGTAGCTAGTAGATGGTGCTACTTTAGTAGATGGTGGCAAGCCAGCCTCAGATGCAGGCATGTCAATTTACACACCCACAGCAACGCAGGGAGGCTCAAGTGGTGCGGCATCCTGCCCACATATGGTTTAGATATTTAAAAACTTAAACTGTGGATGTGAATGATTTTTTAAAAATTCTGGTTTTAATGTTCATTTTTGAAAGAATAAGGTTGTTAAGCACCTACTCAGGTGTTTATAGTCACTTGATATCCTTCAAGTGAAATATCTCTTTAAATATTTTTCCCATTAAAACCTGAGTGTCTTTGTTTCTTACTGATTTATAAGTTCTCCTGTATTATGGAATTGAGTTCTTTCTTTGTATATATTGTTGCAAATATATTCTTATGTTTATAGCTTGCCTTTTTACTCTTGTAATGGTGATTTTGGTGAGCAAAAGCTCTTAATTTTAATGAAGTCTAATTTAAAATCTTTTCCTTTGCAGTTAGTGCTTTTATGCATGCTGTTAAAGCAAACTTTGCTTACCTCTGAATCACTGTATTAGCTTTCTCTTGCTACTGAACAAATTACTGTAAACCTAATAGGTAAAATAATATTATCTCATGGTCTCTATGGAATAGCTCAGAGTCTCATAATTTGAAATCAAGATATTGGCTGGTCTGTGTTCTCATCTGGAGACTCAACTACAAAGACTTTACTAAAATAATTCGTTTGTTAACAGAATTAATTTATCTGCATCTGTACGATGGAGACTCTTGGCTGTGGCTGTGCTAAAATCAGTGAGGCCACAGTGGTTCTCGCAGGCTGCCACGGGTCTTCCCCACCTGGGCATCTTCAGTGTGGCGGCTTACTTCATTAAGCCTGGAAGGAGAGCCCCTCATTTGAAGGCATTCACCTGATTGAGCCAGTACCAGAAAGGAGAGGCTTTCTTTTGACAATAACTTTAAACCAATTTATTTGAAAGTATTAAAGAAATTGTTGATTAGAAGCAAGTATTCTCCCCTCACTCAAAGTGAGTACCAGGAACAGGAACCACAGGGGCCACTAAGGGTTTGTCCTACAATCTGAAAGACTTGTAAAATGTTATCTTCCAGAAATTCAACTATTTTATATTTAGTCTTATAATCTACTTGGAATTGATATTTATCTGGGGTAGGGCCTAAGATTAATTTTTTTTAGTAGATAAACAATTCACCCAGTAAATTTCTTCATTATATAATAGATAAATATATATGTTTACTTATTTTTTCTAGATTCTGGTTTCTGTTTATTGGTTTATTTATTCCTACAGTGCCAAAACCACACATTTTACTACATAGATTTGTGTCTTGATATATGGATAGTATAAATCTCCAAAATTGTGCTTTAAGTTTGTCTTAGCTATTCTTCGTTTTTTGTATTCCCATATAAGTCATAGAATCAGCTTGTCAGTTTTTACAGTAATCTCTAGTGGTATTTTTTATTGGTAGTCCATTAAATTTATAGATCAATCTGAAGGGAATTGATAACTTTCAAAATTGAGACTTTCAATTCATGGAAACTCTCTCTCTCTCTCAGAATTTATTGCAACAGTGTTTTATAGATTTCTGTGTAGAAATGCTGCATACCTTTCATTAGGTTTATTTATCTTGGAAATGCAACAGTAGTTTTTTGTGTGATTGTAACTTTTTATTAATCTCAGAAAAACAAGCATTGTTGAAGAAGGAGGAGGCAGGATAGAGAAAATACAGAGCTCCCTAGCTTCTCCAATAATAAAAATAATGAATACTGGAATTTGTCCAGTATTCAAACTTATGGACAAACTCAATCCCAAACTAAATCTAGTAGCAAGTACATTGACAGCAAGAGAACTGACCTGTATGGAAGTTTATATTAGGAGTTGGCAAACTCTTTTGGTAAAGGGCTAGATAGTAAATATTTTAAGCATTATTGGACATAAAGGAGATTTTGCTGCAAGTACTCAATTCTGCCTTCATGTCATGAAAACAGTCATGGACAATATTTAACTAAATGGGCATGGCTATGTCCAATGAAACTTTATAAAAAGCAGATGTTACCTGGATTTGGCCAAAGGGCTGTTGTTGGCTGATCTCTATTCCAGGGAATTGCTTAGAAGTTACTGCAGTCTGTATGTAGTCCATTTAATTAATCTGTTTAGTTGATGGAATTGCTAAATAAGTCTCTGAGTCATTACAGGAGGTAGAATGTTTAATGTTACTCAGAAAGTATAAACACATCTATGCTTCTGTCCAAAAGGTCATTCTGGCTCTTGACCTCAGAGTGTTTGCAGACTAGTCCAAAGGAGAAAGAAATCCTAGCAGGAACAGAAATATTTCTTGACCGTATTGCACTATGAATTTTCACTGATTTTCTTAAAGAAAGGGAAGGAAAAATAAGATCCTTAATGTATATACATATTCATATATAAATGTTTACATTAACATATGATAACATTCTCCTGGATGTTAAATATGCTTTTGTTATTTCACACATGTAAACTCTTCCAAAGTTAATTCTTCTTTTTTCTTTGACTCTAACTTGTTATATTTAGTTTGACTTATTTATGAATATAGACACTGGTAGTCAATATAAGTAACTTGAATTTTGGGATTTTTGTTACATACTTGTAGTTGTGCAGAGTTTTAGTATAATTGCATTCAAAAGAGACCAAGTTCTGAACTTAACAGTATTGACTTGAATCTTTTAAACATAAAGACAACTTTATGAATCATTTGAGACATATATTTTAATTACAGATCATAAAAGAGGATTAATAACAATGGGGAATGTATCCCCTCAGCTGATACACAGTTGTGGTAAGTAGAATGTAAATTCAATATCTGGAGGATGAATCAAAAGGTTATGAATTTCCAAGGCTTCCTGTTGTCATTTCAGTCTGATGAAACACGTGGCTCAGTCCATCTGTTGTTTGCTTGGTTAGCTAAGAAACCAGGGTGCATCTTGTCATTTCTGTGTTTGGAACTAATGATTTTGGATTTAGCAACTTTCTTGAAATTATGAGCATTTTGTGCAATATGTTAATGGCCATAATAATTATCACGGGAAAGAGTATTTATGGTCAAATCAACACAGAGTAGATTGGCTACTGCTTTTTCTGCTAGGCAGTCACCTGATACGAATGAATATAAGGGCTTCAAGAAGTGAAGAAATATTTTCTCACATAACCTAGATTTCTTTCAAAACCTTTGGATGCTAAAACACTTAATTTTCCCTATGGAAGACTTATAATTTGAAGTGCTAGTGTTCTAAGGGGATGTTCTAACAACTGTTTTAACTCGTGAGTTATTGTTTTGGAACCACCTCTCCTTGCTTCTAATAATTTAAATCAAAGTAGTTATATTTATTTCTGCCATTTTATATGGACTACTAGATATGACTAACGTGGGGAGAAATATTTATTCTTTTCTGAATATTGATTCGTGCTCAGTTTAAGACATTAGAGGCAAGTTATACTTTGTATTTTAACAACGGTTTTAAAAAGTGAGTTGACAGAGAAATTTGTCATTCTAGTAAATACATTGAATACCTGTGGCTTAGTAAAGTTCTGTACAATTTTTATTAATTTTTATTGTTTTTAAAAGTTGCACAAGCAATCTATGAAAATATGCACATTATTAAAAGAAACGCACTTTGGAAGTTTTTAGAATAAAAGATAAAAATTTCTTCCTCATTTATCTATGTTAATAGTTTGCATTCTTTGGGAAACTTTTAAATGTAACTATAATATTTACATTTTGGATTTTGAGTTTGACTACATACATAGAAAGTTCTCCCTTATGCTTAATTTTCAATAAAATAATCAGATATTTTCTCTTAAACAGAGGGAAAGTCTGGAAGCATAAGGAAATATACACAATAAGTGGCTCATTAAAGCTGCTACAATAAATATGTTCAGTCACATTCACATACCTTCAGTGTGCTGCCTCTCATTACTGCCTCATTGTTCATAGCACTACAAGGTTGCAACAAACGTCATACATTAACAGGAAATTTCCTCAGTCCTTACACATGCATGTTTGATGCATTGATTTATGTTTGTGATTTTCACTGGCAATATCTTTACCTTTAGCACATTTCAGATGTCATCAAAAAGTTTTAATTTGTAATTATCTATGCTACCCATATATCTATTTATATACTATAAATAGATCTGTATTTTTCAACCTTTATGACCATTATGCTCCTGTAGAAACACTTTTAAAAATGTTTCTCTTTTAAAAATGTTTCTCGGGCCCTCCCTGGTGGTGCAGCGGGTTAAAGCA
>NW_004567119.1:6024878-6063652 GCF_000260355.1 Condylura cristata | reverse complement strand
TGGCAGACCTCTCCTGACCCGCTGGCTGCTCCCCTCGGCAGTGTACTTGAATGCTTTCACCACCCCTGCACCTTTGGCCTGTACCCCAGTTCTGGATGCATAAATAAAGAAATCTTTAAAAAATGTTTCTGTCTTTAATCCGTCTAGAATTAAATTTTGTATATGGTGTGAAGACAGGACCTGTGTTCCTTTTTTCCAGATGGATACAGTTGTTTCAATACCTTTTATGAAACAATACACATGGGCTCTATGTTTGCCCACATCTAGGAAGAAGTCAAAGATTTTTGCGTCTTCCCATATAAAAATTGACTATGTGAAGGTAGATGAGTTCTGGCAGAAGAAAGTAGGTAAAAGAAAGAACAAGCCATAGTGTAGTAAATCTTAAAGCATGCCTGCCTTTAGATGGGGGGAGGAGTAAAAGGACTCAGGCAGATGACAAGGGAGGTGTTGATTAGGGATGGTTTAAGATGAGGAGATGGCATTAGCAACCAGTGGGGAAGTGAGAGTCTAGTGAAATGGATGAAATAGATCATGGGTAGATTGATTGTGTAGTTAATTGAATTCTGTAGTACAACTTCTGTATAACTGGCATTTGGATAATACTCGACAACCTTCTACAGTTTATTCCACTGTTTCCTCCCACAGACATGTATGACCAGCAGTTAGTTGTAAATGTGTTCTGTTTCTGGGTGGAGAATAGGGGATTTTGGTAATGGGTGTGGCATGCTACCATAAATCTGAAGAGGGGTGAACTTAAGCCCCTATATTATATTTAGGGGGTTATAGAACAAGTTGTCTTATTAAAAAGTAATATAATTAAAAACATTATAAAATGTTATTAAGATTTTATTTGTGTAGTATATTTGAAAAACATTTTCCATGAAAATCCAGTGGACATACAATTACATAATTTATATAAAAGAACTTTTGACCCAAACCATAAAAAACAAAATAACAGCTGTGTTTATAGATGTGCCTTGTGGTGGTTATTCCTCACCCATTTGGGGAAAGTACGAGCCTACTTGGCCAGGCCCCCTATCATTACAGGGCATGTCAGCACCCATGGTAATGCCATCCGAGACACTTTCAGCTTGCTAATTATTTGTTTTTATAAACTAGTCATTTCCCATGCCTGTTTGTGTCTCACCTTCCCGTGCTTTCCTCTTCAAAAGGAGGTCAAGAGAGGTAGTGAATTTGGTTTAGTTTGGACATATCACTTGACCAATCTGTAGCCATGCCACAGCGTGCTAGTCACTGTATAAATACATAGCAACACAATGACACACAGCCTTCCCAGCTGCCCTGGAAAGCAGCCAGACTGCCAAGGGTGAAGCTGCGTGGGCCGCCAAGCTCTGCTGAGGATGGATGGCCGCAGGACCCCGAGCAGCTGCTCCGTGGCAAGATGTGCAGAGAGGCTCCATGGAGGCGGTCATGGAGCAGGCCTCAGAAATGCCTTTGTGATGCCACGGAGCTGCTGCTGGTGATGAATGGGGGGTACCCTGTACAGGAGACGTGGTGCGCGGCAGTGTGACAGAGGTGGCTCATTTTGATTCAAGGTACCGAGCAGCCAGTGAAGCCAGGCAGATCAGCATATTGGAGGACCCTGCCTTGGTGCCTGCAGTCAGAGAGCAGGGTTGGTCCAGATCAATTTTCTGTTTGGGGCGGCCTGCAATTTTTCAAAAAACCTATATTCATAAATATGGAAAGTGACATCGCCAATATCATTATAATCATATATGAAGGAAGATGTGCAACCCATAAATCCTACTAATGAAGACCGACTAATGGTGATGTGCCCAGTGCTGCACTTGTAAATGTCCTGTAGCCGTTCTCTGTCGGCATATTCTGTTTTATTCTCATCACAGTCTTATCTATTGCCCTCTATTTCAGGTATTTCAATATATATATATAGTTATTTCAATACAGATTGTTTCCTTCTTAGCTCCTACCAAATAGAGCTTAAGGGGAACAATGCTGGCACATGGTAAGCCCTGGTAGAAATTTTGTTTTTGCATGGAAGAACTGGGGTGCAAGCCAGAAGTGTGGGGCAGTATACGAGAATTCACTAATGACAGAGTGGGGAGCAGAACAGGCAGAGCCACTGAAATACACTATTGAGGGGAGCAGCAGGGGATGCAGGAGAGGTCTGCTGTGCCATGTGGGCTACTTTCCTGTTCAGGGATGGAACTCAGGCTGCAGTGGTGATAGCACTGAGACTGAACCCCTAGGCCACCAGGGAGGTCCCCCTTGTAGATTTTTTTTTGAAAAATGTAAAATTTAGCCTGGTATATTTCTGGTGATTTCCCATAATATTTGAGAAGCTCAAAACATCAATTTAGAATAAGAAATGTGCTCATTAAGGGAACAGTAATTTTCTTCCAAGTGATTCCTAAAGAGCTGAGTTTTGTAGTATTTAAAATGTATAATGCCATAGTTTTGATGGAGTTACCAGTCAGCAGTAACGATTTAATTAATCAACTATGTTTTTTGAACATGTGCTGCCCAAAACCAAGTTTTGATTAAATTTCCCTCCATCACATCCCATCCCATCCCATGATCTTGCCCTGGAGAGAATGTCACAGCACAAAACCTGACCCTCTCCCCTCACTGGCAACAGGGATCTAGCACTGGCTTCTTTTCACACAGGGGTATGCTTACATATAAATTGAGGGGGTAAGAATATGTCCTAAAAGACCATGTATTTGTAGTTATTATAATAGTAATATAGTTATTGAGGTAGAGATGATTTCAGTTCTTGACTTGGAGGTGTTCAAGACGATAGAGGGTAACCCCCGGCAGGCAAAGCCAGGCTGGCAGCTTTTCCTAGCCAGCCTGAGCATCACCCTCATGTGAGGGCCAATTAACAAGCGAAGTAGCCCCTTCCAAGCTCAAGAACAGGCCACAGGCCCCACCCTGGAAAGCCATCATGGATGGACTGGACTCCATACTGAGAACAAAGCTAAATAGCTCCCAGGTGACTCTGGTGCACACAGAGTTACAGGAACCACACTCAAGGCTGGGCATCAGCCTTCGGACAGAAAGCCAGACCAGCTTTTCTCAGCTTCCCTGGAGGGCTCAGTCAGTCAGGCTTTCCTGCTGAGGATTCTAGTTTGGTTGTGCAGGCTATAACCCAATAATGTTTTTCTACTTTATACAATAATTATAAAATTTTAAAATATGTATTCAGGTGATTTTTATTTTCAGACATGTTTCGGAAATATTCAATAGGAGACCTTGAGGTCTGGTCTGGCCCAATTTTCACTATGATCATTCAAATAATTGAATTCTGTACTTCATCTGTATGTAGACTGAAAATTACACAGACACACGTATGTGCATATGGAGTCATATAACTAATTCATTGACTGTGGTTTATTCATTGGGTTGTTCATGACCATCCTAAAATATATGAACAAATAAAGAGGCCTCATTTCATGTAAACTTCACTCTGGAAGGACCTGCCATATGGATCACTGGACCTAGCAGTGCTTGTCATTTGTTTGTGAGCATGCTTTATGGGTATTCTGCAGTCTGTGGTATTCAAAGGTTAAATTCAACCACTAGAAAAATGACGACAGTAACAGAGTTTAAATAACGAAAAAGCATGGTGCATGAAAACCAATCTTCAAACCCTATACAATGACCCATGCCAACTCTACATTATGCTTTTAACTACCTTGTGATTATACGACATGAACTACCCCACCAACAGAAAAAAAAAAAATACTTAGGGCAATATCTCCTAACAATTGCTCTGCTTTGAATTTTCTTCTTCTTCTTCTTTTTTTTTGACTATATATTTCAAGTGGATTAAGTAGAGAATTTTAATTAAGAAAACAATGCTCTGAGCCCTACTTGCTTCTCAGATGCTGCACTCTGTGGTCTAGTAAGCATTTTAATGAGTTGTAACGCTGCAAGATGTTTCTAGTTGCTTTACATCCTTGACTCCATCAGCTTATATTTCTGCCAGACTTTCAAATGAATTCTATTTTGCCAAAATGAATAGTTTTTAGCAAAGAGCTCAGTGAAAGAAACTATTTCCATTCTACTTTTAAAAAAGGGCCTGATATACGGTACACACATCTCTTAACCCCAAATAGGACTGGATTAATTTTTACCCCAGCTGTGTCTGTTGCTATTCACATGGCAGAAGTCTCTTAATTGTAGATCTCCAGATATTGTAGACAATAATTATAGAAATATGGAATTTTATAATTTGAAAGAACTCAAGATAGTTTACTGTAATAGTCTCAGTTTTCACATGTGGGGAAGAGACTCAAACAGACTAACTTACTCAAGGTCACTTAATTCAAGGAAAGCCAGTATCTGCAGCTGGACATTCAGAAGTCCTGGTCTAAGTCCTTTCCAAGTATCCTCATCCAAACAAGACCTGATGGTTCTGAATTACTTTTCTAAGTGATTGCAAATGATTATTTTGATTTTGAAGGGAAGCTAAATTGCATGTTTTAATAGGAAACTAATATTGTCTTTAGGTCTGTTTCTTCAAACTATTTTGACTTTTTAGTTGAATTTAGAATATGATGAGTATGTTATAGTTTATTTAAATTATAATTACATGTTAGATATTTAATGTGCACATTTAGTTTTATTTGGTAGTAAAAATTATAATATTGAAGTAAGGATTAAAAGCCACTTGGGGGATGTAGAAATATTAATTAATGCTATGTCAGTATTTATATTTAATAGAATTATTCTTTGAAATTACCTTGTCTCAAAGTTAAAGCATAAAATAAATTTATAGATATTCTGCTTTTAAAGCACTTTTATACACAGAAAAAAATTTAATCATTTACATATGCTTATGAGGAAAACTAACAGTTTCCCCAGTAGTTAACATCAGCATGGTTTCTTCCTTTCTAGGTGCATCCATAGAATTGTCTTTTTTATATATAAAAATTTTATGTCATTAGTTAACCCCTGTGAAGTAAGATACAAAGAAAAATGATTCTGGAACTGCTCCTGTAATTCAGGAAAATCATCCATTTCCATACAAAGTAGCCAAGCCATCCAAGTCAGGACATCATTTTTTTCTCAAAATTTATGTTTTTTTTTTTTTTAAGCTATAGATCTGTGCTTAGGAAGCATGCCAACGACAAGGCCCAGGACATATGTCAACCAGTGTGACTTGGCATCACCATCTGCAGAGGGACACGTCCTGAGACTATTCAAGCCACAATCTACAGTCTCTAGAAATTACAAGAAATAAGGCAAACATGAAGCCTCGCACAAGGGCGACAACCGCCTGCTTTGGACGGTCAGAAGCAGCGAGGCACGTCTATTTTAACTCCAGGTGTCCACTGCCTGAGTGATGGCAGGGCCAGCGCCATCTGTGCCGGCTGCAGAGCAGCGTGGAGGAAGGCGCCAGCGAGTCCGCGCGTCACCGGCAGCCGCACGGGCTAGGCCTTGCGTCCCAGCATCCAGAATCACGCACACCTGCACGGCTCTCTGATCATCTTCAACTCAAGATGGCTGGCCAGTTCGGCCAGTTTTGTGACCGAAGAAGTGTCCAGAGCACGTGCTTATTATTATTATTCCTTTGGTGAAGACCCACACCTGACAGTGAAATAAGTGGGAAGCGATTGGCTGGAAGCAACCTCCTCAGTGACTGGCAGTGGCAGCAGTGTGGAGAGCCAGGACAGCGAGGTGCAGAAAGAAGCGGTCCTCGAGGACAGGGGGGCTCCCGAGGCGGGAGGTAAGATGCCACCTAGTGGAGAGAAGCATTTCCCAAGCAGAGAGGCGTGAAACGGTTGAGATTTCAGTTGGAGCAGTTTCACATTCCACCTCTCCCACTCATGATGCCGCGGAAGTTAAAACCCTCTGTGCCTCAGTTACAGCCAGCAGCTGGGAGGGTCGAGAGGGGTTGTGTGAGTAGCGGCAGAGCACTTAGAAGCCAAGAAGCGGGAGTGAAATTGCTCAGAGGGCTGTAGCCTCTCTGCGTCAAGTGGTGGGTTCTCAGGGAGAGCCTGGACCCCCGCACATGGGCGCTGGGCCTGAGCCTGTGGCAAGCCTTGAGCGCTTCTGACCCACCCATCAGAGGATGTGCCGGACGAAAAGGTGGTCACCTGATGAGACGTGAAATTATGGGGGCTGGTAGTGCAAGGCCGTGGAAGCCCAGCGCCCTAGAATAACATTTTAGAGCAGTTTTACAGGAAACGCACACACCCACGGGGGACTTCCTGCATGCTACATTCTGTGCAGCCCTGGCCACGTATAATTTCCCTTGTCAAGCGCCTTCTGGAAGGCACATGGGATTATCACCTTCACTCGAAAGATGAGGCAGCTGAAATGGGGTTCAGGTCCCCCAGGATCACATGCAGGTAAATGCTATCGTCTGCCAAACTCAGGCCATTGGAGGTAGTCAGAGGGTCTAGGGGGACCCCTATGCATGGAGATGGCTCCATGTCCTTTTAAGCAGGCTGGAGAATGAGGAGGCTCTCTTTGTTGTGTCAAGGGCAGACATTTCCGGTCCAAATAGGGAGTGCAAAAATCGGGGGTGCGTTTTGTCCACATGAGCTCCAACTTCCCTTCAGCCCTCATTCCTGGTGAGGGTAGCGAATGGTGAACACTGCTCCTGCCAACCAGAGATCCAGCACCTTGGATTTAACATCCTCCTTTGGGGTTCTGATGGACGGGATCCCGAGCTCAAGATTCCCATGAAGGGTGGCTGCCCCCATGAGACATGGTTAGGGGTGTTTAATCCTGGGGCATCCCTCCCGCATCTGCTCCAGGATTACTTTTCTTCCCCAAAAGCACCCCTCCCACCTGCCCATAGCAACTGTGCTACCTGGCACCCAGGGGCCTCCCCCTTTCCTCAGGCACGTGGGACTTCTGCCCGCACCACCAGGACTAGGCCCTGCAGGCTCTCCGCAGCCGCCAACGCTCAGGCTTCAGCGCAAATGGGGAGAAGCGCCATGAGGAAATGGGGTTTCGCGGAGAGGCCCGCCCGGGGGAAGCGGGAAGCGCAGTCTTCCAGCTGGGAGGAGCCCACCTTGCTGCTCCAGGTGGCTGGCGCCTGCCCCGGAGGCTGCAGGGAGCCCTCTAGGGATTGCCCCGCATTCCTCTCTCCTTTTCATTTGCTCGAAGGGATGCTTAGCTTTTGGGCGACAGTTTCATTTAGTATCTATCTTAATTTCTCTGCTCCATGATTGACTATGTAGAAAATCCTCTCAAATATCTTTTTGGTAGTTGGAAAGAAGCTTCTTGAAGTTAAGGTGTGTGTGGGGGGGCTCACATGCACTCTTAAGGGAACCAGGCTTTCAAGGCGATTTTCTCATTATGAGCTGAATAACTCTGATTTAATACTCAAATATGAGCAATTTTTTTTGGGGGGGGGTGGGTTGGGGTTGTAGTTCTTCCTTGAAAGCAAGGGAAGGAGTTGATTCAGTGCCTGAGACAGCCATAGGGAATGAAAATACACGGTTACATTGTTTTCAAGATAGTATAGCTGTTACATATCTATCCGTTTAATGTTACTTTCCCAGTAAATTTCCCTTTTGTGATCCTCAACTTTCATGAAATTTTTATTTAACTGCTCCAGTGTGGTTGTAGCTGTGGTTTACATTCGGGCATTAATAGGGAACTGCAGAGCTCTCTACCCCCGCCCAAGATGACACTGACACTGGATTTAAGGGGAACAGATGCGGTCTGTGGTGGCAGATTGCTCGGCTCACGTCAGGCACCTTCTTCCAGCCCTCATCTTGGAGGCTCTAGGTTTAATTTTGTTCATGATGGAGGTTATTTTGTCCAGGAAAACCTAGCATTTGGCAGTCTTTTTACTGTTTTCCTGACCGCTGATGTGATTTTTGCTGGTGAGTAGATCACTGCTTCAGGAGCTGGCCTTGTGTTACTCTGTCTGGACTAAGAAGGATTCTAACACTTAGAACGGTTCAGAGTTGGTGAGAAGTGGCTGGGTGAATCCTGCTAGACTTTTCTTTCTTGACTATTGTTTCTTCCATGACACATTTAATATATTGAATGATGTCTCCCTAGCTTGGGAGTCTGAGAATGTGCCTTCTCAGTCACTAACATGGAACAGAGAACACAAAATACGTAAGTGATCAAGTAAGTGAAAGCAACCGAACACACATTTGCTTGGCTTCTGAGGTCAGGATGAAATCCCTACCTTCCCCCTCCCCAAGGATCAGAAGACAGAGGGACATTCTCAAATGTCTGCCTACTGAGACCTCTGGAGTGGGGAAAATAAGATCCTTTGGTTCTTCACCTTTAAGTTTTCGGGTTTTGCTGCCCTGAAGGTGGCGGCTTGATGTGGGAAGTCAGGTGTCTGCTGTGATGCAGGGTGGAGGGTGTTGGCTGGCTAGCTCACCTCCACCTGGTGCTCTCCCAGAACACCAAGTGCCCTGGGAGAAGGGGCTGTGCTGCAGAGGGAACCCCAGCACCCAGGCTGTGCTGTTGCAACTAAAAGACCCCAAAATACAATTGAGGGATAATTTTTCTTTTTCTCATAAAAATCTATTTATATATTTATTGGCAAAATTGGTTTATATCACTCTATTTGTTTTAGGAACTATCAGTTAAACCT
The DNA here is from genome assembly GCF_000260355.1 of Condylura cristata. Classification (NCBI taxonomy): domain Eukaryota; kingdom Metazoa; phylum Chordata; class Mammalia; order Eulipotyphla; family Talpidae; genus Condylura; species Condylura cristata. The sequence continues at coordinate 6,055,092 of NW_004567119.1, read as the reverse complement.
CTACAAACGTGTGTGTTCACACCCTGCCCACCCCCAAAGCTGCAGAAACCCCCCACCATGCTCCATTGGACCCCAACCTTCCTGACTGCCTTCCCACCACCTCCCCTTTGTTCCCTCAGCTTTGCAGTCATGGCTGCTTTGGTTTTGTGTGACCCTTTGTTTTGTTTCTCTGCAGTGTACACGCAAGTGAGACCATCCAGTATGTCTTGTATATCTTGCGCCTTCTGAGAGACTTCACTTTGCGTGGTCCTCACTAGTTGAAAACACGGGCCCCCTCCTTGAGTGTGTGTGTCATCCTTGGGCAGGAGCCATGCTAGTCTTCTCTGTGTCGTTGCGACTTAGTACATGTGCTGTGGAAGCCAGCACAGGGGAGATGTTTTTTGCTTTCTAATGTGAGTGCAGTGGGGAGAGAACCACCGCCAGTGGGAGAACTCCCTGACTTTCACCATGGCCCCAGCCATCCTGCTTCCTGAGGGAATGAGAAAGGGCAAAGGGAAAGGCCAGGCATGCAGTGCTGACTCTCCGCCCTGGGCTGGCTGCTGTATGCCTCCCATCACCTCCTTTCAGCCAGTGTTGGCACAGCCATTCTCCATTCACAAAGGCTCGGAATGCAGCAATGACCTGGATGGGCTCATGCCAAGCAAACCTGTGCGGATTTTCTTTCTAAATAGAAGAGGAGATACACTAGATGATAAATTTGTTTTTGCCTCAAATGTGATGTTGAACGGCGATATCTAGCATCCAGCATCCCATATAAGCATATTTATAGGGACCATACTAACAGATGAGCCTGTGGCCTGTGGGAGTTGACTTTTGGGCAGAGTTTGTAGGCTGGTTTCATGAAATCATTTAGCCTAGGAATTTGATGTAGATATTTGATAACCTGAGGTACAATTATTGATTGCAGGAAATTATGCAGTAAGTGCTATTCTTTTATTATTGAAGTTCATTGTGACACTCATATTTCATTTTTCTTAGTAAGTACTCCTGTCCAGTCATTATTCATTCTTGTGAGCTTATCTTGTATTTATATTTGTCTTTTCAATTAAGATCTGCACTAATGAGAAGACGAGAAGATTAGGAGGGTTACTGGTATTAGACAAGTGTATTTTGCTTCATTCAACATGGGTAATGCTTTCACGCTCGGAAAAGAATTTTATTATGTATTTAAAAAGGTTCCAAGATCTCATATTTTGCCTCTGCTCAAATAGTGGGAAAAGGTATTTATCCTGTTCATGAAAATCTAACTTCTACTGGTGGTAATTCACAATAATTTGATAAGAATTTGAAATGAAGGAAATACTAAAATATAGTATGCACTATGACATTACCATCTCTGACTGATACTAGGACTGGTGCCAGAAAGAGATTATTTTTGACACTTGTAATATAAGAAAGACACATTACATCTACTTGACATTATCATTTCTGATGATGTGAAGTATTTCCCTTAATTTTAACCCTGGAGGGAAAGATAAAAGGTTAGTCCCTTTTAGAAGATTAAAACATACTTTTAATCTTATTTCTCAAGGCTAAGTTGAATGAAGATTCAAGAAGCAATGTGGACAAGTCAGCAATATTTTCAGATTACTGAGCTAACTCTATCCTATTACCTTATTTACTGGCATGAGGGTGTTATTGTTTCCATTTTGCAGAGGAATGGAGCAAGGCTTGGAGATATTAAGCAGAGTAACTTATTCAACAGAGATGATTACGTGATAGAAAAATCAAGGCCTTTGGAAGGTGGACAGGTGTAAATAAGACCATGAGAGAGTAACCACCATGGTAGGACTAGAGTCCTCAGGAAAGCAGTAGGAGACCTGCACTAGCAGTCTCTTTCTCTGCTATGTGAAGGTGACAGTGAGAAGGCAGCTGCCATCTGTGAGCCAGAAGAGAGGCCTTCAGCGAGAACCTGACCATGCTGGCACTGACCCTGGGCTTTCAGCCTCTGTTACTGTGAGAAATATTTCTTGTTTAAGTTCTTCCATCCATGGCATTTGTTAAGGCAGTCTGCAGTGACCAAGACAGATGTGGTGTTTTCCTTTTAGCACAATATTTTCCATCAACTTCAGAGATGTCGTGTCAACATTATGATTTCAATATTTTTGCTAGAGATGCGCAATAATGAATAATGCTTCTATAGTTTTGTCTCTTACCCCTCTTTAGTAATAAATATCAACAATTTTTCCCTTATAAATATCATTTTGTAATTGTTTTGGAAAAGCACAATTGATTTACCATTGTGCTTTATTTGGAAATGAAGCAGAAACCTTGACAAAGTTTCATAAGTCAAACTGCCATGGGACCAGAGGAAACTGACCACAGGTCCAGGAAAATTCAATATCAAGGCTTATGCAAGATAACCACAACTGACAATGCAATTGTTCTGGCATCTTCTGTAATTGCTTTAGAGTCATATTGACTATATATGTTTATAGCATTATTCTAAGCTACAATATTCAGCCAATATTTCCTCTATTCTGCTTCAATGAACCAACTCTAAACCACACAGTCTGTTGGTGGAGCTTTGAAGCTTCACATTAGACAATAGTAATGAAACAATAAAAACCCAATAACAACAAATGTAAGTAATAAACACACAAATGATATAAAAACATGTCACTTGAGATGAATTGCAACCTGCTAACTGGATGTTTATGGTAAATAATCAACATAATCCTTGTAGTGGATGTGTACAATCTTGACTATAAGTGTTTATCTGTTAATGATAAATTATATTCATTTACTTCTCTTCCAAAATTTTATGTGCAATTAAAGTTTATATAAGAGCACAAAATAAAACAGAAAAAGAAGACAGAGCAAACTATTTAAAAATAATTTTACATTAGTGGCTCAAAATTTACTTTTTATTATCTATGCCTAGACAATCTATAGTGAAATCTGTATTGTTAAATATACATGAAACCACTTCAACACTTTGTGATTAAAAGGATCAGTTCTAATTTGTGTATTTGATATTTGATTTTAATGGATTGTTCTAACTTTATGGAAATTATTCCTCACAAACATATATGGATTCAAAAGTGGAAATACATCTTTGGCAGTGCTTAAATATTTTGATAATTTTTTTTCAGGTCTGTTGACCAATTTCTTATATGTTGTACAAACCTTCAATCTGTATTAATGTATTTCTCCCCCTCTCCCTCAGGAATAATGCTGATAAGCTGGTATAAGTTGTCCCTGGTCTGCCAAGGATCCTAACTCAGGGTGATATTGTCAGTCATTAATACCTTCATTCAGCTTTGGCCAAGTTAGGGCCAGGGCTCAAAGCATTTCTGGAGATAAACATAGGGGTGCATCAGATCGGCTGACCACTCGCTCTTACACCATCCACCCTATGGGCTCTCAGTCCGGTTTTCTTAATTACAAGTTGGTCACCCTCACTCGTCTTTCTGCATTTCCATGATATTTATCAAACGCAAAAATCAGAACGATAAAACCAACCTACTAATCATTTGTGACATTGAGGTATAGGTTTTACTTCAAAGTAACACTTGCCTTTTCAGATATTCTAGTACAGAATTGTTCATAATCACATAAACTTAACAACCTTTTTGTTTGTTTATTTCAACTACTATAAAAATATCATGGTAAGATTATTTGATTTCAGTGAGTTGAGAAGCAGAGAGAAGAGTATTAGATGGTGGTGACTGCATTAGAGAAGAACAGAACATCCTTGTGGATAAGTAGATATGTGGAGCATGTGTCATAGGATGTGGAAGACACAACAGAGGAAAATCATATTTGTTTGGCACAAGGGAGCTATGGAAGCAGGTGAGGGGAGCAAAGTGCAGAAGTAGTGCTCCTATTCCTAGAACTCTAGCTTATCAAGGCAAAATCTCTAAACGTTTAGGCAATACAGCAAGATCCAGTGACTTAGCATTCAGTTACATGACAGGTGTGGTGCCTTAGTTTGTTCGTTCATTCACTCACTCACACATTTTCATTCTTTCAATCCACATTTACTTAGTCTGCACCTTGTGGCAGAAATTACGTACAGCATTGACAGGACTAAACAAGACAGGCAGAATCACCCTCAGATTTTATATTCAGATGAGTGACTCAGGACAGTTTGCCTTGATGTTAGGCTGGTGAACAAATGTAGAGATACATTAATTCTTCCCAATGGGAGTCACATTGGTCCCACAGTCTGGACTAGGAAAATGCTGAGAGGCTTACAGGTTTGGGAGAGATGTGGTAAAATAAGGTCTTCAGAATGGATTGGTAAGAAACTGTATAGTTTGTGTTGAAAGTCTAAATCCATGTACAAAATTCAAGATCCCAAATCTTTTATTGCCGTGATAGAACTGGGTCTTGGTGTAACTGGCTATTTCAGGAACCCACTTGGTTTTGCTTTTAGAAATGAAATGAAGCACAAACTGAGAAAATATAAGACTTTGTTCCCTTGATGATTATTTTTAAAGGTAAATGTTTAGTAAAAGATCCACTTAAGCATTCCAGATGTTATAACAGTCAAACCTCAACATCTCCTTCTGCCTCATGATTTAATATGATGAGTACTATATTCAAGTCCTATGGATTAGAATATTCAAACTTAAACATCTATCAGCTTTCATGTTATCTTGCTTTTTGGAGCTTTCATAAACTGACTTACTCATTTCACTTTACCTCTTTTAAAATGCTGAAATAGTGAGCACCAATTTATGCAGGTAGACGTGGTAACACTAAACTCAGAAACTTCACTAGCCAGTCAAAATTCTTGTTGCTTAATGGAGAAGGAAAGAGCCTTTACTTCTATTTCATTAAAACATTTACTGTTACTTTACTCTCTTAAAGAAATAAAATAAATTCTCATGGAATTAGCTGGCACTTTTTAAGACTCTTATGCAAATTGGTAGCAGAGCTTAAGCAGTTGAAAAAGAGGCTGATAACTGTAGAAAAAACCAGAGTGCTCCAACTTGCGCATATACATGTGGCTGCATTTAAATGTTGAACATGAACTAGTGGCTTTCTTAGGGGAAAAAGATATTTCAAAAGTATGCACAAGTGAACAGAAAATGAAACAGTCTTAGAGATGAAATTTGAAGTGAAAGAAAGACAAATATATTGGGGATCTTATAAAAAAAAACCCTGGAATTTAGGTCATTATATAGTGACCAAAATATGAAAGCTGAGAAATAGAGGCACCAAGTGAGTAATACTGTACCCATGCTGACTGGGTAGCTCTTGCTTCCCTTTGAAACAATGCTTACATGCTCCATCCCAGAGAGCTGCTCATCACAAGAAACTCATCTGGATTTGTAGTGTGGTTTTTGCAGTTATGTGTCATTTATCTGTCTTTTGATGAATGGCCTACATATACTTGAGAAATGTAGATCTAATTTTCAAAACTGTTTTTAAACACTATTTTGAGAAATAGTGGTTTAGTTTGAGGGGAAAACATAAAAAAAGTCACAGCTTTGCTGATTCTACAATTCTTGGCTCATTTTTCATTTGTTTCAATTATAGAATCTAATTAAACAATAATCCCTGCACATTTCATTGTAAGAAGGATTATGTAGCAGATGCCAAGGTTAATTATTGGACAACCAAGTCTCCCAATGAGTAGGGAATGTTGTAATTAGGTTTATATAAAGAAAAAAGTGACTGTGCATTTTTTGGATGTGTGTAGAAGGCTACAAAGAACCAGAGAGGGATGGAAAGTTCTGCATCCAGTATTCTTAGCTGGACTTGGCATTCACTAGTTGGTTACTAAGAAGAAACCCTAGTTAGAACATCTGTCTTGGATTGGGGCTACATAGGTGTGGACTCTTATTCCTGAGAGACTACTAACCAGACAGTAAGCAAGAACTTCAATATAAAGCACAAATTTACTGTAGAAAACAGAAAGAAGTATATAGTTTTAGAATCAAGCAAAATTGACTTAGTGGTATTGTCTTAGAAGCATATACATTTCCTCACCTCATTTTCTACAAAATGGAAACGTTGGAGCCAGTGATCTTAAAAAATTATCTTAACTCTAAATTCTGCAATTTAATTTCAAATTCTCCACTTGATGTCCTTCCTGGTCATTCATTTTATTACAAAGGTGAAGTCAGGCTTACCTTTCAAACTCTGGGATTCAGAAGAACCTGATGGATTTTTTGATGGTAATACTATTATATTAAACCATTTAAATTTAATAAAGTAATTGTTTTGCTTCTACTAATATTAAAATTCTACACCAGTTTAGTACTTAAAAACAAAGAATTTAATCAATTAACATATAAATCATCTTCCTCATGCTGGGGGCCTCCTGAGTAGTGAGACATCACAAGCTATCACATCCTCTTAGGATTCTCAAGGGATCCTCACTCAGGCATAATTTTTTTTAAAGATTTATTTATTTAGGTATACAGAACTGGGGTACAGGCCAGAGGTGCAGGACGGTGAGGATTCACCAGAGACAGAGTGGGGCATAGAACAGGCAAATGGACAAAGCACACTGCTGAGGGGAGCAGCGGGCAGGTTAGGAGAGGTCTGCCTAGCCAGGTGGTCACCTCCTGGGGCAGGGGTCAAATTCATGCTGAAGTGGCTTGAGCTTCTTAGTGCTGTGCTTTAGCCCGCTGCACCACCAGGGAGGACCACTCAGGCATAATTTAAATAATGGCTATTTTAGGTAGCCAAAAATTTTGGTTTTGAAAGTTAATTGAATGCACCCCTTTAGAAAACAAAACAGGGCTCTCCCTGGTGGCACAGCACTGCAAGCAAGCTGCAGCACTGCAAGCAAGCCGCATAGCTTCAGGGCAAGTTCAATCCCCGCCCCACCCCGGTGGTGATCCACACGGTGCGGCAGACCTCTCCTGACCCGCCCACTGCTCCCCTCAGCAGTGTTCTTCATTGACCGGCCTGTTCTGCGCCCCACTCTGTCTCTGATTTATCCTCTCACCACCCCCTGTACCTCTGGCTTGTACTCCAGTTCTGTATGCACAAATAAACAAATCTTTAAAATAAACAAACAAACAAAACAATCCAAAACAGAACAACAACTCAGAAAACCACAGATGATTACTGGAGGGGATTATGCTAAGTGAAATCAGTCAGAATGAAAAAGACAAACACTGGACAGTCACTCATATGTGGAATATAGAGAAACTAAGCAAAGCGTCCAATAAACCAAGCCAATAACAAACTCTAGAAATCTATCTGTAGAACTGAGTTTATCAGAGGGAAAGGGAGGAGCGAGCAAAATGGGGAGGCACCCAGGGACTGTGGTGGAGGACAGGGGTGCCCTGGTGGTGGGAGAGATGCGCTAACTTATACCTGAAGGGAGTGATCTACGCCTCTAAACAATATGCAGTGTTATAAAATGATGTCAACTCAAATGTCAACAAGAAACAACCCACCAAAACCCCAAAAACAGCAAAAGCTATGTTTTTGGTGGTTTAACATATCCACATTGACTCATTTCCACCATCACTGAATTTCAATTAAGAAATAATTGAATAGGCAAATTTTTCTTGAACAAATTCCAAATGTCCACTGATTGATGAGTGAATAATCAAAATGTGGTGTATTTAAATAGCCAACTGTCATTTGACAATAAAAAGATACGGACTTTTGATATATGCTATACCAAGAGGATTCTTTTGAATATACTGCTATGTGAAATAAATCAGAAACACAAGGTCACATGTATTGTATGATTTCATTTAATTGACGGTCACATGTATTGTATGATTTCATTTAATTGACAAGTCTGCAGTAGACAAATTCTGCAATAGACAAATCCATAGAGAGAAAGTAAGCTAGAGGTTGCTGGGAGCTGGAAATAGGGGGTGATAGAAAGGAACTGCTGATATACAAAATGTCTTTGTGGAGTAATGAAAACTTGGAGTTATATAGCTATCTGTAGTTAGATGATGGTCATACAATTCTGTGAATTTACTAAAAGCCACTGAATTAGACGCTTTTTTTTTTTTTGGTATATGAAATATATCTCAATTTTATTTAATGAAGGGAGAAATCTCCAAAACCAGATGATAAACTCTGTAAACGACATTAGGAGAACATTAATTTAGAAAGATATGTGTTAGTTTAATTTTTTATTGAAGTAACTTTGCATATATTCTTATTTTTTGTACATATATTTAAAAAGGTTGTTAGCAGTAATTTTTTCCCTGGTAAAATACATCATCATTTTTTTTTGAATTCTTTTTTTGATCTTGTATATTTCCTAGGAGAATAGTTATTCATATAGGTTTTCATATACTTTTTAAAGGGTTGAGCTGATAATTCTTCTGTTTCATATTCTGAAATCTTAATTTTGTTTTTTTCCTTGATTCAAGTGTTACGATTTTATTATTTAAACTTGGTCCATAAAGCCACATCGCTGACTTCATCAGGAATCTCGGTAGCAATGGGAATCTCATTCCACTTCCCATTTACCTAACCCAAATCTTAATTTTAATAGGTGCTCTGTAGGCATGTGTGATAGACATGAACATTTGATACATACTACACGAAGTTAATTCTTGAAAACATCTGTGTGACTCAATAGTTATCTAGTTTTATAAATTTCCCTGAACATTTGAGAAGCAACTGTGGATTTCTTAAGTCTGTTGAATATTTTTCTATTAGAGCTGTTACTTATTGCTATTCTATATGTATTATATATGTATATGTCTGTATGTCTGTGTCTGTCTACTATCTTTTTTTAAAAAAGATTTATTTATTTATTCATACAGAACTGGGGTACAGGCCAGAGATGCAGAGGGTGAGAGGATTCACCAGAGACAGAGTGGGGAGCAGAACAGGCAGATCGATGAAGTACACTGCTGAGGGGAGCAGGGGGTGGGTCAGGAGAGGTCTGCCCCACCATGTGGGTTTCCTCCGGGGCAGGCAGGGATCGAACTCATGCAGAAGTTGCTTAAGCTTCTTAGTGCTGTGCTTTCACCCGCTGTGCCACCAGGGAGGGCCCTCTACTACCTTTTTAAATACTCTTATCCTGTTTTTGGGGGGAGAGGGGTTGTTTCCTTGATTTCTTATGATATAGGAAAGTTGCAATTCTATTTTGTTTCTGTTGTTCTTGTGTTTCATGTAGTTTTTGCTTTGTTTTGATGCTATATGTTATTTTTGATGCATAAATTTATGGCATTTCATTGTGTATTGTACCTTTTTATCTTTATAAACTGTCTACAATGCCTTATTTATTGCTATGTAATTCCACAAATTCAATGTTCCCATCCAGCTCTTTTTCACTTGACTCCTTCATCAATCACCCATTTGGTTGGATTTTATCATCAACTAGTGTTTTCAGGAATGACTCATGGTATTATATTCTTCATATTCTATACATTTGAAGTTATTTGCCTATAAAATATTCTTAGTGTTTTAGATTATTTGGCAACTTTTCCGAGCACTTTCTTATATTGTGGTATGAACGTTGTTAGGAATAATCTTGACATTAGACTAATTTTTTTCCCTTAAAAATGAGTTGCTTCTTTTTTATGTAGAAGTTTGCCAGAGAAAACTTTATCTGTTACCCTGAACTTATGTCTGATTTTGCATTTCCGTCAGATTTTCCATATTTAAAAAAGAACACATTTTATAAATAGTTGCAGTACAATAAATCTGATGTATTTGGTAAGCCTTCATACTTCTAGCTTCTACCTTGAAACCTACTATTTATGCATGTACAGTGAGGAGAGTTTAGGGTGCAGTTAAATATGAAAATTGATTAGCAATTACCCATTTCGCCTATCCAGTCTAAGATCACAGTAGAAAATGAGTTTCTTAGTATGAGGTAAGTAGTAAATACTTACAGATTGGCAATGAAGTTCTCTGTGGCTTGGTGGTAAAAAGAATAAGGGAAAATAAATAGTTCAAACATTTTTTTGGGGGGGGCTGAGATTGACTTAAGTAATGCTTTTTGAACTCTTTCAGCTGAAGTAGGCTTTTTTTCGCATTCTTTAAATCTCTGTTCCAGGTGATTACCTTGCAACTCTGTTGTTGCTTAAATAATGAACAGCTTCTGGGAACCTCTATAAATAAACTCACAATATCCTTTAAGAACAATGAACTATGATTTTCAAGGTTTTTCTAAAACATAACAGCTTCTTTTTCCATTCACTTGCTCTGATACTTCCATTCAGAAAATAGAAATAAAAAAGAAGAAATCCTGCATCCTTGCCAACTATTTTTTAAAATTTCTTTTAATGTGCAAGATGACTTTTAGAAAGGTACCTGAACTATTAAATCATAGAATGCATTCTGAGACAGAGCCTGTTTCATCCAAATCATTTAAGGAGTGTCATGATCTAACCTAACAGTTGGATGAAGTGTGCGGGGGAAAAAGGTGGTGAGTGACAAAACTGGGTGATCAATTAGCAGGAATTGACATCATGAGAGTGATGCAGTAGCATTGTAACAAGTCATACAATTAGAAATGTATTTTGAAGTAAGTCTTGCTGGTTAACAAGATCTGGGGAGTGAGAAAAAGATGGAACTATGGATGAGACCAAGCATTTTGTTCTGAGAAAGTATGTGGACTTGCAGTGACCTGCAGTGGCGAAGATGCAGAGGGAGCTGGTCACAAGAAAAACTACAGCAACTCAATTGGGACATGGTTTGCTTAAAGTGTTTATCAGACTGCCAGTGAGAGCTCAAGTAGGCAGTTGGAGCATAGGGACCTAGAGATCATGTCTCCATGAATTGAAAGTGAGTTGAAAGTGTTAATAGGATGCCTTCAGCAAAGCCTTTAGTCTGCATGAGGGCACAATGAGGGAGTGAGTGTGAAAGGCAGCAGAAGACATCTCTGGGCACACCCGCCTTTAGAGTTTGAAAGGAAAGTGTGGACTCTCGCTGAGAACGGAGCTAGGCAGAGGGCAGCCTTGGAAATGTGAATGTGAACGATGAGTCTGCATCAGCTGTGGCAAGAGCTGCGGAGAGGTCAGTGGGTCAGGACCAAGGACTGAGCCTGAGTCAGTTGTGAAGAGATCCCTTGGACCTTGGAAAAACTGTTTATATTAAAACACTTTCTCTTCCGCCAGTATCCAAGTTCAACAAAGCTTTGTACCTTCTTTGCTTTGCTCATTAGAATACCCATAACTTAGCATAATAAGCACTTGAATTTTTTTTTTTTGTTGTTGTTGCTGAATGACTTGACTAGAGATGACTTAATTTAAATCTTCTCCTCAGACCTACTTCTGAGGTCCTATCTTATATACTAAACCTCCAGGGGAATGAATATTCCACTGTCACTGCCAGTTATTATGTGCCTGCATGGACCAAGCTTTGGAATAGTAAGAATTATATATATTAATTGTAATATATATGCTAGTGGTCCCCTAAAGAAGTTTGCCATATTGGGAAGGCAGACAAATGAATAGGCAATTAAAATGCCCTTGGATTAATGAAGTGAGAAAATGTGGTGAAGAGGCAAGAGGGAGTGCCGGATGAGACTGGTGTTGATGGTGGTAGTGTGGGCAGGTGAGGGCTTCCCAGAGCCTGTATCCTTGGTTTCCTTGGTAGGCATCAACCAAGTGAAGGCGTAAGGGAAGGGCAAACCATGGAGCAGCATGTGCTACGTATGTGGGCGAGAATAGCCAATAAATATATTTCTGTGTCCCACAGATAAATTCATCTTTCTCTCTTTAACTTGAACCCATCTTCCTGCTCCTCTGCTCTCAATTCCCCAAGCTGCATTCTAGATGTTTTATTCATGTTTTTTCCCCCTATTGTTCTCTACTCTACCCCCTTTCTTTGTGATAGACCTCTCTTTCCAATAGTGCATTTTCTGTTTTTCTTTACAGAAACTAATTTCTTTGTTTGCACCTTGAGTGGGATCTGATTGCTTCCTCCCTGTGCAGGCACACTGACTAGACTGTTGTTCTTCCCCCATCCCTCTTCTCCATTTCAGACGTCTGGTTCCTTCTTCTTTCCTCCTCTACAAATTCCTCTGAATCTTATTCTCTAAGAAACTTTGACTGCTTTTGTTTCCGAAATTTATCATCCTGTTTAATACTGCCTGACAGCTCCTATGCCCACCTTCACTTTTTCCTTTGTACATTGTTCCCTTCTCTGATGATTTAAACTCATGCTACTCTGCAAGGTAGTTTATCCTAATTGTATTGTATTATCAAGATAGGCCAGGTTAGGCAACAGTAATAAACATTGTCAAAATCTGGGACTTAATATGACAAGTTTATCTCATGTACTTGCAAAATCCTGTCTGGGTCTGGGAGGAAATCTGGTGATAGGAATGTTGTGAAGTGTCAACATCCTAGAACCTTTCACTCTTCTAGTAACTCCATATCAATGGTGCTTCCTTGATCCTGGGCAGGAGAGTTGCACACAGAATATTGTGTACTGGTGATGAAATGTTTCTGGCTGGATGTGGTACATGTTGCTTCTGATCACATTTTGAAGGCGTGTGGCCATGCAGATATCCAAAGGGGAATATGCCCTGAAAGAAAGGAGAACCAGAAATCACAGAGATTATCAGTAGTGTCTGCATTGTAGAATACACTGGCAAGTAATATTGGTGAGGAGTCCCGTGTCATTGAAAGCATGACATAATTTCTCTCTGCCTCTGTTTTCACAACTATCAAATGGGAAAAATAAGATAATTTTTCTTAAAAGGATCTCTGCGAAAGTAAAAGTGCTTAAAATAGTATCTAGAACCAAGAACAAGTTGAGTCATCAAGAAAACTCATCCTTTTTACTAGAAACTCTTAACTTGAGTTGCCTGCCTCATCCTTCCATCTTGCAGTCAACCTTTTGTCCTCTATATTTTGTAGCCATAAATGATTGCCTTATATTTTCAATTAATTTAGATGAGGTTGTTTCTTACAACTGGGATTTTGCCTGATTTGCATTATACATTTGAATCTACATGGAACCTGCCATTGAAGTAGGCATTCAAGATCTTTCATGTGAGTAAATGAAAAATTGAACAAAGGAGTGAGCTGGTGGTTTCAAACTTTGCATGGAAAAAATGATAATATTAAGTCTTCAAATGCAATGTTTCTCATTTTTTTCTTAAGTCCTATTCCTTGATATTCTTGCTCCTAAACTACTTATACATATAATAATATTAAAAGAACAAAAGCATTTGGGAGCTGAATATTTTCATGCCTGGAAGACTGTTTTCCTCACTCAGCAATTCATCTACTTTTCTACTCTGTGTGATCCACAGACTAGTAGCTTTAATGTTATCTGGGAGTTTGTTAAAATAGTCCCTACCCAGGAATATGGAGTCAGAATCTGCATTTTAACAAATGCACCCTAAAATTCCAGAATCTCTGTTCCACAACACTCACTCAAGAAGTCTACACAAATTCATGTGTCACCTCATGCCCTTAAGAGGGACGGAGAGAACAGTTATCTTAAGATGTTTTCATCCACTTTGTTCATTCTGAATAATTTATTACTGAAGAAAAGAGTTTTCTCTTAATTGATCTAATATCAGCAGAATGCGTTTGGTATTTGGGGGAATCATGGATTTGGAATTTTTTTTACAGGAAGCTCAGGGGGTTGCCATTCACTTAACTAGTGCTAATTGATTTTTTTGGGGGGGGGGGGCAGGGACATAAAAAGCATACCTGAGAGAATGGAGGTAGGATGTGGGGGAGATCATAGGTGGTTTCTCTCAGATTGGTTTTATGATGTGAAATCGAGCTGTTTCATTTGTACATTAGCAGATCTTAATATTGTGAAAAATTTTATATAGGTTTTGTGCTACTTTAGAAGTGATCAGGCAGCTGGGCCTCATGTGTGTCCATAAAATGGACAGTAATCTTTATCCTGGATAAAAACACTTCCAAGTGTGTTCCCTGTTGTAAATATCTTTCATGTGAATGGCTGAGAATCATGCTTAATCTGTACAGTGATTCAAGGAAGCATCACAGTGCTTCCTACCTGCATGAGAAGCAATGGGGGATCCAGTGGAATCTAGTTTAGTAGTGATTTGGTGCTGCTTAAAAGTTTATATTTTAGGAACTAAAGTTCCATTTTGTGATCTGCTTAGAGAGAAATTTCCTATCACCCTTCAGAATGAGTAACAGGTCAGCAGAGAAAATGTCAGTGCAGGGTTATACGGAGAATTTCCTTTCTGTGTGAAAAATAGCCCCCAAATTTCTTACAATTATGGGTTGCTTTTGGTTATAGGAGCTAGTGCAAGATACTGAGATGATTGTGTTTAAATGTGGTCCACAGCATTTTAATAGCACACTCTCCCCAAGAATACTTAGACTAAATTTGAATCCAAAAATTTTTCTTAGTAGCTGTACATTTCTGTCTGCTGAGATTGCTATATTCATTTTTGTTTTTCTCACAGATAAAAAAAGACATTAAAGATTTATTGGATAATGTATTCATAGGCAAGTGATAAACGTTTGTTATTATCTATCATGAGAAGAAACACATGCTGACTTTTATTTTTGTTGTCTCTTAACATATTTTCTAAAAAATGTATCAGACAGAAAAGACCCACATTTACGAAGAGATAGATATTGCCACATCTTTTTAGAAATCCTAACAGTTTGTACAGCTATTTTAACTTGTTCTGATGATTAATTGGTTCTTAGATAAAGATTTCTTGCATAATTATTTTGTAATGCTATAATCAACAACATATAGAACTTACATATATAGAACCATCCTTTCGGTATGAGAAATACTAGGAATCAGTGAACTAGCTAAGGTGAGAATTGTGATCGGTATTGTGAATCTATGGATCAATTTGGGAAAAACAGCTGTCTTAATGCAACTGAGTTTCACTGAATATTATGCTAAAATATTCATGTGCAGTGCTTTATGTGAATTTCTGTTTTCTTTTTTCTTGGGTCAGAGTGGAATTGCTGGACTTTATAGGAAATCTGTATTTAACATTGTAAGAAATCGCCAAGTTTCTGTATCTGTCAATTGTGTCCATTTTGTATTCCCTTTATCGTTTAAGTTTCCCAGTTCTCCATATTCTAGTCAACACCTATTCTTGTCTGTCTTGATTATAGTGCTTCTGTTGGGCATAATATGGCATCTCATTGTGTTTTAAATTTTCATTTCCCTACTGATTAATTACATTAATTACATTGAGTGTCTTTTCATGAGTTTATCGGCCATTCATAATTGTTTTAGGTGAAATGTGTACTCAAATACCTTGCCCATGTTTTGATTAGGTTGTTTTATAATTAAGTTTTAAGGGTTCTTTGTAGACTTGGATGCACGAGCTTTATCAGATGTGTTTTCTAAACTTTCTTCTTGTCTGTGGCTTGTTTCATTTTGTTAATGGTATATTTTGAAGTGCAAGTGTTTTGAGTTTTGAGGAAGTCCAGTTTTTCAAAGGACCATGATTTCCAATCCATGTACAAGGACTGTCTTTCTAATCTTTTAGAAATCTATTTCCCCTGGAGTTTATAATTTTTTTTATAATTTTCTGTGTACAAGTCTTCCACTATTTTTGATTACATTGCTTCTTATGTATTAGACATTTAAAAATTCCACCTAGGTCTTTGGTATGATCAGCGATGGTTTTAAAAGTGCAAACCCATATATTATAGTGGATATGTCTTATGATTTAACAATATATCCACTGTAATATACATGTATCACCTCATTTAATCTTCTCAATGATTTACGAATCTGTTGCATCCATTTTACTAATATGGAAACTGAGAAACAAAGTAGTTAAGTTTCTTATCCAAAGTCTCCAGACTTATAAATGACAGAGTAATAATTTGAATTGATTCTAGATCCGGGGCTATGAACCACTGAGTATTGAAATAAAATCCATCAAAATATTAATAGTAAATATCTCTCAGTAGGTTATGAGAGATATTTTTAATTATAAATACTTTTCTGAATTTTCCAGTGGGTTAGCACTTGAAATTAGAACAAAAATTATTTGAACTGACCATAAATTCGTGCAGTGCTGGACTCTGCCCTGGGGGCACTCAGCTTCCCCCAGACCGCCCTCATCAGCTGGGAGTTGGCGAGGAGCCGGGGAGTAAAAACCTTTTATCTTTACTTCTTTATGAAATGCCTACTTTATTACTGTAATCAAAATCTCACATTCGGTCTTGCATCACTTTATCAAAATCATGGGCCATTCCAGTGGCAATTTCAGAAGTGTAACAAAAGCAGTGCACTTTCACATCTTCAGAGTAATATAGATAAGCAAGGCAAAGGAGCTTCAGATATTTTAAATAACTTTTCTTTTTTCTTGTAGAAGACATGCAACTCATTTCTGTACCATTAACTGAATTCCTATGTGGCATTTAAATTGACATTTTCACTCAGGTTTCTTCTGTCTCTGTCTCGTTAGTGATTTTTTTTAAAAAAAAAGTCCTAAAGTCATGAGGTTGTTAGAAACCCTTGTACCCTAGAATTAAAAATTGCAGTCCCTTTAGCTCCACAAGGTGCAATGTCTTTTGGAGACTTTGTTTCTGATGTGGGAATAAAATATTTTGATCTTTTATTGCAACATTCATGAGTTGGAAGAACTTCATTTATTTTAGGTAAAGAGCAAATGAAGCATTACCCGTTTTCAGTAATTCAAGAGTAACTGGAGTCACCTGTTTCTTGCCAGTCAATAGTCTTCTATAGTGTTTTCCATTTAGAAAACTACTGTGCTGGCCTCTGAAATTTAGCGGTTGTTAGTTAGTGATGTGCGCATGTGCACACGCATACACACTCCCTATGACTGCAGTGTAGTCACTGGTGTACTGCAGTTGTGCAAAAACTGCCCTCATGCCTAAAACTTTTCCTTTCCATGGGAAGGACATACTCTTCAAAACTGAGAAATCTTTCAAAAATTGGGTCTTCAGTGTAAAACAATCAGAGCCTGATGCTTCCTCTAGCATAATATATCAATGTGAAACAAATGGCTTTAAGGTCTATCTGATATTAAATCAACTCTGTAAGCATGATGATATTGGCTGACCTAACTTACTGATATATAAAATTGAGTACATGGTTAATCCATGTTTCTCCTTTTATTTTAAATGGAAAAATCACAGTACTAATTGAACAAAGGTAAGAAAAAATTGTTACTTCCACCTTAGTGTTTAGTCACTTTTGAAGACCATTTGTCACCTCTAAGCCATACTTAGAAAGCTAAATTCCCTAGTTTGTTTAGGCCACAATGATTTTGGACACCTAAAAATTAAGATCCTGTGGTGTTTGAGTTATCTTGAGTCTATACAAGCTAAGAAGTAGCAAATTTCAGTATAGTAACTTTAGTCACTAGGATTCAGCACAGCTGCTCGACACAGTCGATACAAATTGCTGCATAATTAGCCCAACTGCAGTAATCCATTGATCACCAAGATGTGCTGGGTAGTACCAAGCCATCAGTTCTCCTTCTGTGGTACGCTTTGTTAACACTGTGCAGACCTGGATATAAACGCTGGGGCGGGTAAAGTCAACCATGTAGTCTGCTTTGAAAAATAGTGTGGCGACAATTGAAAGGGGACTTCAGAACACATCGAAATGTCTGTTTTTAAGGGGTTGTGATAGCATTTGCAGTGGGCTTGGGAGTCCAGTTTCCTATAACTCCTGGCAAAGAAGGACAGAGAGGACAGAGTCGATTAACGCCTTTCTTAGTCATGACCTCTTTAAATGAAAAAAAAAAAAAAAAGAATGACTTAAGGGTAGTGGTGATAGTGGGGGAGCCAACGTGTTGACTTTAAAAGCAGCATGGAAAGAGACATTCTGAGTAATATTAATAACTTGTGAAAGTTACATAATTTCAGAAGGCTAACCTGGGAGCAAGCCAAGATTATTTTTAGAATCAGACGTTTCAGACACATTTACACAAAGCCAATTTCCTCACTCATCAGAGATAGAAACCTTGGGACTATATGCTGGGCACCTAATTTCTAATATGTGTGTGTGTGTGTGTGTATATATGTATACATATATATGTATATATACATATATACATATACACACACATACACATATATATTATACATATAGTGGTTCCCTTCAAATAAAGTGTCTGTTTTATTGGTGGCAAAGGCAACATTTCAATAAAATCTCAAACAGAAATAAAACAATACTAAAGCCCATTCTATGTACACATTAAGAATAAAATTCTGGAATGCACCAGTTATTAGGAAGATTCAACATACCTGGGGGAAAGCTACCATTTTCTATGAATTCTTCTTAAATTCTCCTTGATCCACAGAGAAAGGTCATGGAGTAGTGTGGGTAAAAGCAATCTCTGTTTGATTCACTGAGAAAAAATATCTTTATGAAATCTAATTGTGTGCAAGAAGAAGTTATATAATTCATTTTGTACTAAATTCTTCAGAAAAATCTTAAGTTCAAACATAAAGCCTCCAGAGTCAGGCTTTTGGAAGAAAAGAGATCAACTAATTAGTGCAAATCTGGTTAACTGAGGATGACTGATCTGCATAATTACTGTTCTTTTGGGAGCAAAAGGAAATAATTGAATCAGAAGAAGTAAACAGTTTTGTACATGGACTTGATTTAAAAGAAATATTTGAGATATTAGCACTTTTTTATATGTAAACTCAATAAATATTTTAACTATGTTGGTAAATTTTTAAGAAATGATGTGGACTTCTTTGAAAAATTAGAATCTATTCTAAACAATCTATTTGGACTGATGCTATTAAAACTACTTTATCAGTATGTCATTAGCTTTGATACAGTGTATTCAATTTGGTTGTATCGGGGTTGAGTATATTGATAAAATTCTAGAGCCTTATGTAGAGTAGGCACTATGAATAGGACAGCAGCAGGGGTAGGAAAAGTTCAGTCTACTAACAACAAAACTGCATGCTAAGAGATATGTACAACAAGGAGAAGCAGAATGTAACGCTCTAGGAAAGTAGTTCACCTTGAGGGGGAATTTTTTTTATTATAACAGTTTATTTTTACATCATGTTGTACATTTTTTTTCCATCTCAATTGTAATCCCCGCGGGTTTCCCATCACCAAATCCCTGTGTGCCATCACCATAATCCCGTGCACTTCCATCCCCACCCCACACCCCCCCCGTTTTTGATCCCATTCCCCACTCCACCCCCGCAAAATGTCTCTGGTATATGGTTGTTCATTATTTTTGTTATTTTCTCGCCTGGTCCATTATACTCCTGCTATGAGCGAAACCATCCGGTATTTTTCTTTCCTTGAGGGGGAATTTTAATACCAAATGCCAGCTGTGGGCTGGCGGTGGTGGGAGTATTTGTCTCACAGGTGAAGACAGGCAGTTAAGGAGCAAGACGAGGGCACAGAGACATGAGTCAGTAGCCATAGGGAGGTGCAGAGTTCTGGTCTCAGGAAGTCCCTAGATTGGACTCTGTAGACTTGCTTAAAGCCCATCTTCACCTTTTCCAGTGTGATTCCTATATTGCCATGGCAGGAGAGCTGAATCCTACATTTTCCACATGTGGTTGTTCAGGGTTTGGCAATCTTTTCCTGTAAAGGATCAACTAGTAAATATTTTAGGCTTATCAGGCCACATACAGTATCTGTTGCATATTCTGCTCCCTCCTGTTTTTTTTATTTTTTTTAAAGAAATCCCAATGAGGGCTCTCCCTGGTGGTACAGTGGGTTAAAGCACCACACTATGAAGCTCTCAGAAGCCACTGCAGCACGAGCAGCCAGGGAGCTGACCCACATGGCATGGCAGACCTCTCCTGACCCTCCTGCTGCTCCCTCAGCAGTGTCAATCTGCCTGTTCTGTTCCCCACTCTCTCTCTGGTGAGTCCTCTCACCCACCACATGTCTGGCGTGTGCCCCAGTTCTGTAAGCATAAATAAATACATCTTAAAAAAAAAAAAGAAATCTGATGAAGTAAAAGCCCTTCTTAATTTGCAAGCTTTATGAGAACAGGCTGCCAGGCAGATGTGGTCCCTGGTCATAGTTTTCTAGCCCACTTCAGCTCCTTAGCCATCTCAGCAGCCCTCAGTTAATGCTGCCCCATGACATGGGTGACATGGTCACCGCAGACCCAGGGAGCAGAAAGACCTGCCCGTCTTGGTAAGCGACATCAGTGACAAAAATGGATGATGGATGCTGAGGCAGTTGTGACCTATGTCTGTGACATGGAGCCAGTTTACAGAAAGTTGCTTTTAATTCTGGGTTCCAGAGAAAAGGAGAAACCATCTTAGGAGAACTGGACACGAGTTCCTAGAAAGATGAGTAGTAAGGGTGTTTTGAAGGTTCTCACCAAAGACCTTCCGGACTGAGCTGCAGGGAGGTTCAGAGGGTGCACCGGCCGCAAGGACAGGATGTGTGGCGTTCTGGGCAGGCTGGATGGGCTAGGTGCTGCAGTATTAATTTTGAGCCTCTTTCACCCGTGAGTCATTTTGATTGGGGATCTTGTCTGACATTGAGATGAAGCAAGTATAAATTACTTTAATCCTATTCCTCAGGTTCCCAGGAAAAAACTACCTATAGGTAATATAAAATAGCTATGTTTTAAGGGAATTTTAGAGAAACATTCAGAGATTGCTGAAGACCTTATAATTGTGTAATTGTGCAAGCAGAGATGACTTTTTTTCTTTAGTCAGTCTAAGAAAGCTTAAATTGGTTTGTGCATAATAAAAATTTAGCCTTTCATCAATTCTTGGATAAATAAACTACAGCCTCCCCGGAACACAGATACCAAGGGACGGTCAGGCTGGGGTTTACTATTGCACGTCGTATGCTTTCTCTTTCAGAACTAATAAAAGCTACAATTGCAGGCTTTATCATAAACAGCAGAGCAAACACTGCACAGGGTTTTCCTTGGTTTGGAATGGGAACATATCACAATGGGAACATATCAGGAACCAGACGTGGACAGAGCCCTTGACTCTGACTGACCCCCCAGCTTACCCACCGGGTGCACATGGGCGGTGGTGCTGGCAAGGCCTTAAGCCTCTCTTTTTGATTCTGTGACCTGTAGCAGAAACATATTTCAATGCCTGGGTGCAGGTTTTTGCCAAATGCTTTTTACTCACGAATTCGAATGTGCTTTGGTTTCATTAAGGACCTTTTCTAGCCACTAGCCCCGCATCCCACTCAATCTGAAACCCCCAGTTTCCAAGTCCTTGACCTCAAAAAATGTCTCTTGACATCTGCTAAAGGAGACAGATATAGTGTCTCTCTTATCCACCATGCCTAACCCACAGCTCAAAGCCAGTCTTTGGGAGACATAATCATCTTCAGCAATTTCCTAAAGCCTCGATTAGGACAACTTTTTCTATATCGCTACATAGAACATTGTCTTCTTTATTATTTTGCACATTCCACTGTAGAATAATCCTCTTTTGGCTTTATCATTATAAAATGCCACCAAAAATACTATTTCCCCCCTAAATAAAAAGCAATTGGGCCACATAATTTTAGTTAGTTCTGCATTGAAAAACTTGATAAAATATTCAGTTTTAAATTAGTGGTATTCACTGCTCCCTGCTCCCACTCACCCCTCACTCTAAGAAGCCAATAATGCTTCTTAAAAAGCACTCCTGTCTACTCTCAACTAGAACTTTTGGCTACAAAATCAGAAAAAGATAATTCAGGCAGGGAAGTTTTTTATTTTTATATAATAGAAAGCATAAGGGGAATCACTCGTTTGTTTTCATTATAACTTTCATGAAGCTGAAATTCAGTCCTATAAAGTGTTACTTTACTTTAGACCAAATAAAATGGTTGTCTTTTCACATTGATGAATTTCCTCAACCTTTTTGTAAGGTTTCAAATGATCCTATTTGCCCGTAAGTGCTATGTTTCAAAGGAAGAACACTTTTGAGCTATCTATAATGATTTCTCAGCTTTTACCTTAGAGAATATTGCAATGTATTCTGTGTGAGATGCTTTTATTCTGTTTATAAAGAAAAATATCTGTAACATATTTTTCTGGAATATGTTGTAGAAACCAATACTCCAATGAATGTAAAAAGTTACTTGGGAATTTCCAAAGTCTTCATAAAGTTAGTAATTACACAGATGTGTATGATGGACACTCATTCATTTATACATTCATCTATTTTTATCACAAGGATTAAAATGTTGATATAAGCCTGATGAATTATCTCCTCACAGTGACTCCAATTCTGTCTAAGTATCTCCTCTGGCATCATTATCCCAAGAAAGCGAAGCACAGTTGCCACCAGAGAAAGAGGGCGTTGTGGTAGCAACTTCTTGGCAAACAGGGTAGAGAGGTAGAAAGCTGGGAGGGGAGAAAGAGCAGGACATTAAAAAAAAAAAAAAAAGGCAGGAAAATGGATGCAGTTGTGCATGATTTCCCCTTAGAGGTTGATCTTCAAGGGGGAGTGGGTAGGTACACAGAGATGCATTTGGAAGAACCCCAAACATGCCGTGTCTGAGAGAAATTTCACACTTGACTTGTTAGAGAGCATTGACTGTAAGATTTGACATAGATGGGCCAGGGCCTCCCACGCTCGTGCGCCACTCGTGGGCCCAAGTTTCTCTGGTGAGGAAGGCGAAAGGGCTGGGAGGCGGTGGGCACAGAAGGTGCCTCTGGACTGAGTAAATCTTCATCCAAACAAAAAGCCCGAAAGAGGTAGAGAGGGCCTTACAAACGGACTTATGTTTTCAGCAAGTGTTGTGAGAGGTTCAAGTTGTATATGATTTGATTTTAGAAAAAATTTAAAATTCTGTATGCTCCAAGTTCTCAGACTCTGCGGGGCGCTTCACATCTGCTCATAAAGCTAAATAAAACTTGGCTTCTATGCTGGGGGGAGAGGGTGGTTTGTGACCCAGAAAAGACAAAAAATACAGGATGTGATACAACTGAGGCAGGTCAGTGCTCCGGGAACAGAGAAGAGGACACAATGGAGATACTCTCCTCAGAGCCAGCGCTGTACAGCCCCACCGGAAGGGTGAGAGATTTTACCTGGTGGTGTCACATTCA
Organism: Condylura cristata; assembly: GCF_000260355.1. Classification (NCBI taxonomy): domain Eukaryota; kingdom Metazoa; phylum Chordata; class Mammalia; order Eulipotyphla; family Talpidae; genus Condylura; species Condylura cristata. The sequence goes on along the minus strand of NW_004567119.1, from coordinate 6,032,237 downwards.
CGGGGCTGAAATGCTTGCCTGTGGCATTCATGCTAGTTACATTTTCTGAAATCCCTCACTTAGCAAGTGCCATCTCCTTCGTGAAGAGTTATCTGATTCTTCCAAGTAGATTTGATTTCTCCTGCTTTCTATTTTTGTGTCCCTTCGGCTTCCTATCTCACTTTTTTTTTTCTTGATTGTATACTTTGTCATCTCAACTTGATTAAATACTTATCTTTGTCTTTCCTGGAATCTGTATGTAGCAGAACTCAGTAAATGTAATAAGAAAATTGAGTAATAAATAATAGGGGATCGTTTTAGGAAAATCTACTACTACTACACAATGGGCTCTCTGAAGTTATGCCTTCACTGTTTCACTCCTAGAATTGAGCACATTCCCTGGCAAAAATTAGGTGTTCAGTGAATGATTATTAGAACTGAAGAGACAGGACAGAGTGTCCTTAAGGTGAATCCAGAGCTGGAAGAAGTGGCTCTGCAGAAAGTTCCCACCCCAAACTCTGGAAGATTCTCCTTGACACAGACCTTAGCTGAACTCCTCAGGTGTGAGCGGTGTCTCTGACCAATGTTGCATTGCAGGTTATGGTGGAATAGTTAGTTGAGAACATGTAAATTGATGGTTTTGTGGAAAAAAAAAAAAAACAACAAACCTCAGATTCTTTTACCCCCACATTCTCCACATTCTGTTTCTTCAGTCCTAGCAAGGGAGGCTATTGGACAGTTGCCAGCTCATGTTCTTCTGGCAGCTCAGCACTTGTAGCTCCTCTGTGAAGTGGGTGGTACTGATCCCATTTTAAAGATAAGAGAATGCAGACTCAGACATGTTAAGACTTTTGTATACTGTTGGTGAATAAGAGCATCATCATTGGATCTTTAATTTTTCTAAATCTGATGAGCAAACCTTGGCTTGAACACATGATGTCCTGATGCAGAGGGGTCTCTGGAGACACCAGTTTAACTAGGAGAGAACATTAGATCCTATTCTTCTTGCTTGCTCTGGTGATACAGCATAAACCAGGCCACCAGGAGATAGTAGAACCCGACTATACCAAGGAAGGAGAGGTCCTGGATGGTAATTTGATAGGAAGAGTAAATTTTGAAAATAGGGTGAAAAGGATGTATTTCTGTGTTCAGATGTGGAAGACAAGAGAGAGACATTGATAAACAAAGTGTAATAAGATGTTCAGAAATAGTATGTTTACCTCTGGAAAGAACTGATTGTTCCAGTCAATGCCCCTGATTACCAAATCATTTCCTACAAATGTATCTACTCTATGTGTTTCTCCTTCACTTTATGTCACTAGCAACATAACTAGGTAATAAAAAATGTTTACTTGAAAATGGGAGAAGAAAAATAATTAATTCATATGTTTTGCTTTTAAAGACATCAGTTTAAAAAAACTTTATATTTTGTCAAGTGATATAACACTATCACCTTTGAGACCTTTTCTCCTTGAATGTAGCTCTGTCTACCTGATGACTGTATAATTTCTCCATTTATGAGTCTATTTTTTCTGGCATTTATTGAGCATAATCATGAGAACTATGGTACTGTAACTTATAGACTCTATTCTCTTTAAGGAAATAGAATTTCAAAAAATATGTCAGTGGAAATCATATGTACTAGCTGATGCTTTTCGATACATAGATTCTTTGTATAGCCCGATGTAAAGAACCAGATCTCCTCCAGCAAATAATCTTACTCTGGATTCAAATATAGATGCCATTCATTGAGACCTATGTGTGTCCTAAAAATACATTTAAAATGTGAAGTGTAAAAGCTGTATTTTTAGAAGTCGATAGTCTTTAAATCTGAAGTGTAGAAAGTACATTTTATATAATTTTTCTGCAGTAAATTTAACTATAAGCATCCATTTGAACTAGAAACAGAAAACTTATTTTCCTTTCTCTACCCTTCTCTGGTAATATAAACTAATCTGCCTGGTATAACATGTACCCAAATTATTTACTTTTCTTTCTTTTGCTTTCATTTAATCATCTCCCCCCCATCTTCTCCCTCACCCCCCCATTTTTAATATTCTAAAAATTGTTTTGTTTTCTTCTTCTTACCCAGCTTAAAATACCACCACTAACTTCTTACTCCTTTACTTCTGGGGTAGCTGATGGGTTCAGTAGAGACTGAAGAAGCAACAAGACTTTGGAGCACCTGTCTTGGTGGTGATGACTGTTGGTTTCTGAAGAGATGACTGAGTCCCGTTTCCCTGGTGCCTGGGAAGTACACACAGTTGTGGTCACTGCCACCGACCAGTCCAGGCCATGCTGTGGCCCTGGCTGCTGCCTGCACTGTGAGGTGTCCAGGTTTGCAGCAAACCTTGCAGGCAGGTCAAGAGGACACTCTGCCCTGGTGCTTGACCTGCTACCTCCAGGTGGCCTCTTTCCTGTCCTTCTGGCTCTTTCTCTCTGGACTAACCTCTAGGCCTCCTACGGCTCTCAGGGGCCACAGACACTTCCTTACCCGGGGAGCCCTGGGGCTGAGCAGGCTGCAACCCTTAGACTGTTGGCAGCTAGATAAGGCACATTATGGTTTCTGCCTTCACTTCTCACCCTCTCCTGTTTTGTGTTCTCTCACTGAGACCGCGGTCTTCAAAATACTCCAATGGGATCCAAGAATGTTTTCTTGGTTTCTTAGCACAGAGAGACAGGCTGTATCCCTGCTTTACCCCAAACTCTTTCCAGAGTCCTATACAGGGCTTGTGTAATGGGCCCAACAGTGCCCTTCCCCCACAAGCCCCTTCCCTGCCTTCATTTGCTAAAGGCATAAGCTCCCATGTGCCTGTGTCTGGAGCTAGGGCCTTTACAGAGGTAATAAGGCTAAAAGGAGGCTGTTAGGGCCATTCTGGCCCAATCTGACTGGTGTCCCTTTAAGTAGAGCAAATATGTGTGCACAAAGAGCAGGCTACTAGTGGCACTCAGAGGAAGGCCAGGTGAGGACACAGCGAGGAGGTGGCCTGTTCCCCGACCATGGAGAGAGGCCTTTGGGGAACAAGCCCAGCTGGTTTCTTCCTGGACTTCCAGCCACTAGACTGTGAGAAGGACACTGGTGTTGAAGCCACGGTTGGTGGTATTTTGGAATGAGAGTCCCAGCAAACCAATAAGCATGCTGCTCTGCCTTGAAACTCTCCTCTTCAGCAGATCCATCTTTTCCCTACCTACTCTTCATTCAAACATTCAAATCAGGGTGGGGCAGGTGGGAGGGTACAAGTGTCCCCAAACCCCTGCTCCCAGCCACATTTTTGGCTTACGGCAACTGGATATTTTGAATTTTTGTTTGTTCAAGAATCTGGAGTCTTTGTTTCCCTGGTTCTCATGGGATTAATTGGAGTAAGAGAAAAGAAGCATATTTGAAGTTCCAGATCTCAATTAATTGAGTATATCCTCCCCCCCCCCCGTAAATATGCATGCAGCCACTCATATGTTCTTTTTTCTGGGGGAGTCCATAGCTCCCTTCAAGTTCCTCAAGGAGTTTATGAAAACAACTATATATTAAGATTCCCCCCCTATTATGTTTGAAATATGATACAATTCCAAATATATGATTTATGTACATGTGAGAGATGCCTATTATACAGATGAGAGAGGAATGTTTATCTTCAATAAATGTAAATGGTATCCCACTCATTTCCGTCGTTTAAAAAAAAATCTCTTATTTAACTTGCCATGAAAAAGAACCTAAAGTAAACGGTCTGTGAAATACTTGATTCCTTCCTCATGCTCCTCCAGTCCCACGTCCAGAGACCATAAAATCATATTGCTGCTTCTACTATTTCAAGCCATCTTAGCACACACCATCATCTCAGGATTTTAATGCATATGAATTCACACACAACAAATTCACTGCTCCTCGTGTTTCTCCTCTGACCCTCCTCCCCCTGCCTTTTGTGGCCTCAGTCATGGAACTACAAGGACTAGGAGACAGCAGTGATCAGGAATGACTTCTATACTGCTCCAAGTTCTGGGATTTTTTTCTCCTCCCCCCCCTCCCCTGCTTGAACTCACATGGCTGTCCTGCTCCCCGATTATTATAGCTGCAGCTGCTGTGTGAATGCAACTTGACCATGGTTGTCTGCACTGGGATTCGGCAACTGGACCAATGCTGGTAGTTGCTTTGAATTTGGAACTGGCTCATACGTTATAAAGTTCAACAGCTGCTAGTAACCATGTAACCCAGTGCCCAGCAGAGAAACAGAACAGGTCTGTATGGTAAGGAGAACAGGCGGAGGCCCCAGAGTGGAGCAGGAGTGTAGTGGGGAGAGATACAGTCTCCATGTTCTGTGTTATTTCCATGTCGCCCTTATGCCCAGCTACACTCCTTGAGCCTCCCACAGACAGGCCCCTTCACTGTGGTTTCGGTTTGGCTCACATTTCTCCTTCTAGAATATCTGTCGGTTTAAACACACACACGAGCACATTCATACATACAAGTGGTAATCTGAAGGCCAAAATATCAAGGCTTAACTCTTCCAACATTAAGTTTTTAGAAATCAGGGTAAAACCATGACTTGACGTTCAAGGTTAGTATTCATTTCAGTGGCCAGCTGGATTAAAAACAACAACTATGTCATACTCGATGTCTTTTTTAGTTAAGATTGTTTAATAATGAAAGATCATAAACATGCAGCGTCTTCCTTGTGCCACACCAATCTCACCTGAAAGATCTCCAGGAGCAGTGAAACTATACGATGAAAAAGTAGGAACTTCTTCAAAGAAAAGTGGGGTGTGATGCCAGCCCTGCAGATTCTGGCTTGATTTTATTGCTCTAGACAGCCAGGGGACTGCTGGGAATCACCTTTGACCTCTGGCCCTACAAAGATATTTCAAGAGGAAATGAAAAAATATTTTGTCTTTCACTGGCAAATGGAGTTATGCTTTGGGGGCACCAGTGACTAAAAGTTCAGGGTTTATAAAAGTGGATGCTGAATGAATTTAATAAACCATAGAAACATCTGAATCCTCTAGGCTTATTCTAGAAAAACACCATCAAATAACTTCAAAAAGGTAAATATTGGGTTAATTGATGGGTTTTAAAAAACGATTTATTTATGCAGACAGAACTGGGGTACAAGCCAGAGGTGCAGGGGTGGTGAGAGGATTCACCAGAAACAGAGTGGGGAGCAGAACAGGCAGATTGATGACATACACTGCTGAGGGGAGCAGCAGGTGAGACAGGAGAGGTCTGCTGCGCTCTGTGGGTCATGTGGGTCACCTGGGGGTGAGGTGGGGTGGGGATTGAACTCACACTGAAGTGACTTTGGCCAGTTTGCAGTGCTGTGTCCTAACCTGCTGCCCCACCAGGGAGGGCCTGGGCTTTTTTTTTAAATGCTTGTATCTTCTCCTCCCCTCATCGTCCCCTTCCCCTCCTGCTTCCCTCCTCCTCCTCTATCCCCTTGAATTTAAACCTCCTAGGTGCTGAGCATAGCCAGTTGTCCTCAGCAGCCCTTGTGGAGCCTTGGTCAGCATGATGTATGTCTGCACTTGATTATAATGAGGTTTTTGGATATTCTACTTTTAAGTAGTCATGTCTATTTTGTACCTTTGTCTTTTAGAAGGAATAGTTGAGTGCCTGCACTGTGTTAGGTATAAACACATATGCATCCCTCCACTTAGAGGGCAGGTATGCTCAGCAGCTTTTGAATGTAGTAGCGTGTCGATGCTTCGGCCGTGATGTTCTTTCATGCTTTCTGCATTTTAAGAAAGGACTGAGACTGAGCCTGGTGAGAAATTTATATCCTCTTGCCAGCAGGTCTCTGGACAGGTGTTATCTGTTGCTTGGAAAGGGTGCTCTCAGGGCTGCCTGGTGGAGGAGCAATCCAAGGACAGGGATTTCATAAGGGGGGCACCCATGGCCACTGGGGGCTGGCGGTCCATCCTGCTTCTGCTTCTCTCCACCCCCTCGCCTATGGTGACCCCTGAGCACGGCAGCAAAGGTTTGAAGAGAAGGTAAGGCAGGGCTGCAAGGGCTGAGGGAGAGACTGGGCCAAGCAGTTTCTGGCCCATAGTGTTTGTTAATTCATTCTATAAACATTTATTGAAACTACAGCATGTTAGGCGTTGTTCCAAGCTCTGAGGCAGAGTGATGGGAAAAACAAAACACTGAAGTTTCGTCGCTCACCGCTAAAGCTTATAACCTTGTGGCAGTGAAATACGCGTGGAGAGGATGGATGATGCTTAGCAGGAAGTGACAGCAGGGGTGACAGCCGGGGTGACAGCGGGGGCAGCCTGCTTCCCACTCTTGTACCCGTGAGCCGTGAAGTAACCAGCCCCACTTCACCTTCCCAACTTTGGGATTCGCGTCCCTCTGCAAGGCAGCTGTCGCCCGGGTGTAGTAGCATTCTGCTTTATTTAAAATGTGAATTTAAAGCGCCCGGAGGGAGGGCCAGGGCAGAGAGTGGGTTGGCGCTGAACCCCGCCAGCTGATATCACCGTTATCTGCGAGCGCGCGGCCAAGACCTCTCCAAGAGCACCGCCAGGTGGCACCTGTACGGCGCGGATGGGAGCGGCCTTGGCCCACACACCGCCGCCGGGAATAATCCGTGGCGTGCCTTCCCCCGTGGGCCTGTTGGCGGGGAAGTGGGAGAGTTTTAGCCTGGGTTCACACTGCGTGATCCCATGCCACCCTGCGTGCTTTCCTGACACCCCAAACACAAGGAGGGCGGATTTGTCCCCACGCACCCGGACCGCCCAAGGCGAGTCACATGCGAGTGGGGAGCAGCCGGGCTTCAGCCCCCAGCCGCGACGTGGGAGCTGGCGGCGAGTGGCGGCGCTGAGCGAGCAGGCGAGCCAGGGCCGCGGGTTCCCCTGGTCTGCCCGGCCCTGGCGGGGGCGGCAAGAGACGTCCCAGGGAGGTGGCAGGCAAGTCCTGGAGCGGGGCTCCGGCCTCCAGCGCCCACCCCCCGGGTCTGGGCCGCGCTGCCAGTGGCCTGGCCGTGGGGCGCCTGCTCGCGCCGACTCTTTCCCGTGGTTTCTCCGGCCCCGGCCGCAGCGTGGCGGGCTCGGGTCACCCCTCCTCGCCGATCCGCAGGGGCGCCCCGGTTCCACCTGCGCGACCCACGCGAACGCAGAGGGGTTCCCGCAGAGGGCCAGCTGCGGGGTGTCGGCGCGCACGGAGCGGGCGTGCCTGGGTCTCCTCGGGCTGGGCGGCCGGGCAGCAACTCCGGCAGTTGCGGGAAGGGGCTGCGCCAGTCGCGCGAGCCGCTGCCGCCGCCGCTTCTCGGCCGCCGGTGACATTGGGAGGAGACCGCTGGGAGAGCGGGGAGGAGGAAGAGGAGCGCGAGGCTGGGGGCGGGGGAGAAAGTGGCGGCGGTGCCAGGGGGCGTGTGAGCCGCGGGAGAGGCGGCCGCGCGG
>NW_004567119.1:5966568-6024305 GCF_000260355.1 Condylura cristata | reverse complement strand
CCCCCCCCCGGCCCGCCTAGCGCGCGTGGTCACCCCAGCCCCGCACGGCCACTGGGCCCCCGGAACTCCGGCCGCACTGACCTTCCAAGGCTGCGCCCACCTGCGCGGTCCCCGCGAGAGGCTGCGGTGCTAGGGGCTCCTCTCGCTCCCCTCCTGCCGCCACCGCCCGCGCCAGCAGAAGTGGGGGTGAAGGTGGGAGTGAGGCTGGCTGGCACTGGGGTCTTAGCTGCCCCATTTCCTCTATTTTCCTGAAGAACCCGTCCCCTCCACCCCCATCCCCGCCGCAGACTACTCGTGGGGGCAAAGCAGCTGGCACGTCCGTGGTTGGCCCCGGAGTCTTGTCCTACCGCGGGGAGGACTTGGGGGCTCGAAAGTGAGGGCCTTGGCGCGGGGGAGCAATCGTAGCTAGGGGTCTGAAGCTGCGCTGCAGGCTCAGTCAGCTTCTGGCCCCTCTGACCCTGAGGGCCCGGGCCAGGGGCCCGCTCCGAATGGACTTTCAGGCTGGTGGCCAGCAGTGAGGCAGGGATGCTGGAGGTCCAGACCTGTTCGTGTCCCACCTTCCGCCTCTGAAAGATCTCTTCCCGTTGGGGTGGTGGTTTGTGCCCTGGGAACCCAGCGGAGAAGGACCTAGCAATTTCTATTTGGGCAAGAGGCTTCATAAGGATGAGGATGTGCATATTGATTAGGTATGTGGTTGCTGCTGCTGCTGCTGCTGCTGGTGGACAAACTTATTGGAAAAACCCTCCCGGGTTTTTTTCTATTACTCTGTGTTAAGGATGCAGATTCGCCCCTCTCCTCACCCAACCCCCTCTCTGGAGTCAGCTTAACCTCTTTCTGAGAGGTGTTATTTGAGGTCATTGCATTTTATGACTCCAGGTGTTACACTTGCCTGTCTTCTCCCTCTCAGTATGATAGAACTTCTTTAACAAGGCATGGCTCTAGAAGAGAAGCCTAAACGTGGAGGGCCAACTGCTCCTCTTCTCAAGGGGGACAGAGGGAGCCCTCTCAGAGGTGCACAACTGCATGTGAAGACCTTCCTTGTAGTGGGAATTTTCTCAGTGGGTTCCAGACCATAAATGGTAGTAATGTGACTTAATGCTAAGGCAGCAGAGAAGCCAGCAATCACCAACAGGGCAGCTGGCTGATAGTGTACAGGAAGCTAGAGTAGAGAAGACCAGCAAGGGACTGGCCTGGTGGGCAGGTGGAAGGTCTGGTTTTCCATTGTTAACTTACTCTAGTAGAGCGTGCATATGCATCAGTGAATGAGCAATGACTACAATAAGTGCCTGAGTATTAAAAGTTGAACCTCTTGGTTTGTAGTAGTGAAAGCTACTGAAATGAAATGCTCTTTTAATGTATTTCTTCAAAATGTGATTTGGGACTGTGTCCTTGAAAGGTTGTGAAGGGTGCTTGTGAAGCATCTCCACACTCCATGCCATGAGAGAACATCCTGGTTTAAATAATGCTTTTGTTTCAGAAGAGTTCACTTTGGTTTAATAAATCCATATTTATTTGAGATAAACTAAATGGCCAGTTAGGATGTACTTATTTATAACTGCATTTTGCTTTTGACCTTTTGATAAAACATAAAAATAACAAAGTAGATCCAATTTCAGCCATTTAGAGAAGCATATGGTCAGTTATGGCAGAAAATGCTATTTGAATGTTGAGTTTGAGCTTCACTTTGAACTGACTGGCCCTGGTCGGTCACTGAGTGACTGCATGACTGACTGAATGCACTCATTTCACATAAGATTTTTGTTGAAATACTCATAACATAGACTTGCCAGTTAAACTTGATTATAAAATAATGTCATTACATTTCAGTTGTATGACATGGGAAATCATTAAGCTTATAGGAAAGCCAGATATTTGTTCTAAATAGTGTAAATTGAAAGTAATTCATTTCTTTTCTGAGACCTTGGAGTATCTTTTAGCTCAGGTAATATAAATCCCCACATGGGTAACAGTTAACTTTCACTACTTTGAGGTAAAACCCAAGAGAGCAGTTCTCCTAAAACAGAAAAAAAAAAAAGTGCAACTGAGCCTGTATCTCTTAGCAACCAAATGGATGTCAGCTTTCAGGTAAGTACCTGACAATGGAGAATATAACGGCAAAAAAAATTATGGATTCATAATCAGTGACTAAAATCCCTTACTGAATGTCTGTTACATTTGCCCATTTCACAGTGAGCTACCCCCAGCCAGTATTAATATTAGATATACAAATATATAGTTTTTGTAATGTGAGTGGAATAAATTCATACCTTTTACAATCATGGGGATTTTAATAGATAAAATATATTGTTTTAAATAGCCCCAAGTTAAATATTAATGTGCAGTTCAAAGTTCTATCTCTAAATTTTTTGATATACCCTATCTATCTTTCCAAAGCCCTGGGGAATCTACTTCACAGACAACCTTGTTATTACTTTCCATGTTGAATTAGAGATCTCTGCTTAGAGAGATCCATAAGACACACACATTACCTATACTTGTAATTCATATTCAGGCTTAAGAAATGAGGCAATTAGGCCCTCCCTGGTGGCTCAAATGGTTAGGGCACAGCACTGCAAGCTAGCAGCAGCCGCATCAGTGCGAGTTCAATCCCCAGCCCACCCCACATGGTACAGCAGTCCTCTCTTGTTTTGCTTGCTGCTCCCCTCAGCAGTGTACTTTGCTGATTTGCCTGTTCTACTCCCCCATTCTGTCTGTGGTGAATCCTCTCACTGCCCCTGCACCTCTGGCCTGTACCCTGGTTCTGTATGCATAAATAAATAAATCTTAAATAAAAAGAAAGAAATGAGGTGATTAAACAGATACTTTCAATGCAGGCATTTATTTTTAGATAAAAGCAGATGACGATGTTATGACTGAATTTTTGTGCTCAAGCTGCACACATATTTTGTTTCCCAAAACTTTAAATACAATGTGGTCTTAGAAAACCCATTAAGATATGTGAGAAAAAATTTGCAGAATATTCATGGTCTCAAGCACAACTGTCATTTGAAACAAGACTTGTTGGTTCCTTCACTACCTAACCGAATAATAAACTTATTTAAAAAATGTTCTTGAAGTTTCATTATTATAACTATATGGTCTATCTTTTTATCTTTCTTCAACTATAGTGGGATTTTTCTTACATATGACACAGTTGCAATCATTATCTTGCATATCTTGCAATCACTTCCTAGAAATATCTTGTTATACAGGTAAACCATAAGGCCAGTGTGATATCTAGGGGTTATAACTTTAGACATTTTTCCCATTGACTTTATAACTGTACCTAACAGTGATCCATTATGATAGAGGTAATCCCAACATCGTGTGAGAGTAGGATTGAGATATATAATGAAGTGTTCTTCAGTCATATTTTCCCGCCTGAGTTTCTTGACTTGCAATATATTGAGTTAACTTCTGTCTTTTCATCAGATAGCCAGGTCCTCTGTGGTGGCCTAGGAGTTAAGTCTTATTATGGTCACTGCCTTCCCTGCCTTTAACCATACCATGGAGGTGTCCTGACCATGCGTGCCGTGCGGTGGACCCCGCATAGCCCTGTGCTGAACCGAGGGAAAAAGACTTGGCAGCAGTAGTAGTTTGGTTAAGCTCATTCAAGGACACCTTGAGAGAAGATTTCCAGATCATGTGGCTTTGATTGGAGATTCCTTTTGTAATTTTCTAAGTTAGTGACTTCAAGAGGATGAATGCAATACTTAAAGGAGATATCCCTTCTTCCTATCCATTTTTTCATCATCTATATCTATTTTTTCCTGTCCTTCTGCTTATTAAAATGACGCATTACAACAGCCTTGATTTTGACATTGCTGGCTGGAGTTCTCTATTTTCTACATTGCCAGGGATGGAAAAAGTACGTGGAATATTTAGGCAGCCTCAATAGTCATGCTGATTTTGAATTGTTGGAGTTGCAACAATAATAAAAAGTAACCTACAAAATAAAACTAAAAATATAATTCTTAAAAATGCCCATATATTAATTTTTTAAATGTTATTTATTTATAAATTTTAAGTCTTTAGAGAACCTGAGATTTTTATATTTCTCTAAAGCACATGTGATATTTATTTATTTATTTTAAAGGGTTCCAACATATTGGTGTTACTTTTTAAATTTATGGCTTTTTCTTTAAAAAATAAATTTATTGTTATTGTTCCACATCCTTGTAAACTGATTTTTTAAAAAATTAAGCAATAAAGATTTAAAGGACATTTTCTTAGTATTTTTCACTATGAAAACTTAACTGACAGAACTATGAGTTACCTTTCACCTTCATTTTTAAAAGAGGTAGTTACAGTGCATCAAGTAGACCAAGTGAAGCAAATAAAAGGTACTGCTTAACCTTAGCAACGCCAACAATAGTGATTCTTTCCTTAATCCAGTCTTTTGTTTGGTCCCATTTCATTTCTGTGGGATCTTAGTCTTCTGGCCCAAAGATCTGAGAGGAGTTCTGGTCATTAGCACAAATCAATCCAGAGCTTATTCACTGCTGGGAAAATAAAGTAGAACCTAAAACCACTTGCATCTTAAATTGAAATTATAACCTGTATATGGTGTAGGGTGAGGGTGGGGAGTAGAGATTATAGCTGCCCTTTCAAAAAGTTGAAAGTTGTTAGCGACTCTAACACTGTAGGGTGCTTTTAAAGCATAGTCATAGTTCAGACTTGCTCGATGACCATACTTAAGTATCTGCCTATATGATATTTGACAGATCATGCTGCATATATGATGTGCAGTATTAAAAAATCACCCTTGTTAATTTCATTAACATAACTTGTAATTCTTTTCCTTTATTCCGAGTAGCTTATCTTGAAAAAATGATGACTAAATGTTTCATCCCTATCTTTCTGGATAAATTTGCTTTACAACAGAGCATATCCTCTTTCCTGAAAACATCCAGGCCCACTTGGAATTAAGGAGACATTTAGCACTAGGTGGCAGTGTGCAATGCTTCCTAGCCTTGGGTCACTTCAATTGTGATATATTCATTATAATGTTGTTTTTTTAACAGAATTTTATTATTAGTGAGTTAATGAAATTAAAATCAACAGGCAACTAAATATTTAGCACTGTATTTAGAAAATCTTTTGTTTGTAATACTTAAAAAGATTTGATTGCAATACTTAACACACTGATTTTTTTGTGGGGTATTCTTATGTGGGAAATTATTAGGAATTAGTTGAATGAAAGGTGCCAGACTTTGACTTATATCTGGCAAAGAGGAAGGGAAAGGAGAATTAAGGGAATAAGATAGCTATATGGCTGGTCCAAAATAGACACTTAACCATTTGCTGTTTAATTTTAATTTTTATCCTTTCAGGCTGAGCAAAGTCTTTTTTTTTCCCCCTAGGAATTGAAGGATATATTTATTAACTTTTTTCCATCCCATTGCTCTTAGGACAATGCTAACCCTCTCCCACAAACCCCCCCCCCCCAAAATGTACAGATAGGCCTCACTGATGTTTCATCAGGTCTCCTAATGTCCTGGTTAACACTGATGGACTGGCCACCACCATGTGGCTTTGTATTTATTAGTTATTATGGTAGCTGAAACTTACCAGAGCCATTTTTTCTTGGTGAACCTGGATATAGGTGCCCCAGTCTTTGGCTGACTTATTGGAATATGGGTCATATTAATCATTTTATAGCATCATCTATACACCAGGATGGGACATTAGCATTGTCTAGCCACTTATTAGAACCATCTCAATGTCATCTTGGTAGATGGTTCAGATTGTGTCCCTTAAGTACACGCATAGTCCACTGGCTAAGGCACTGTGGAGATGGAGAACAAGAGAGAAATTGATCAATATAAATCAGCATAATTAAGAAATGCACTTCGTGGGCCCTCCTTGGTGGTGCAGCAGGTTAAAGCACAGCACTAAGAAGCTAAAGCCACTTCAGCATGAGTTCAATCCCTGCCCCAGAGGTGACCCACATGGCATGGTAGACATCTCCTGATCTGCCCCCTGCTCCCTTCAGCAGTGTACTTCATCAGTTGTACTGTTCTGCTCCCTACTCTGTCTCCGGTGAATCCTCTCACTGCCCCTGCACCTCTGGCCTGTATCCCAGTTCTGTGTGCATAAATAAATCTTTTAAAAAAAAAGAAAAAGAAATACACTTCTTAAAAAAAGTTTTTTTTACAAGTAAATGACTGACATTTTATAAGAAAAGTTAAGTAAAATTTCAGACATAAAAAAATAGAATAGTCCAATGAATCCCATGCACCAGCCTGTCAGTGTTAAGAATTATCAAATCATGGCAGTTCTTGTTTTATCCATGATGCCATTCGCTTTTTCTCTTCTTAGAGTTTTAGGAGATGAATCTTAACAATTATATCAAATTAAATATGCTGGTAAATCAGTTATTTGTATAAACAGATGTCATATAAAGGCAATTTTAGAAATAATTACCATAGTAAACACTATGCATTTCGTTTAAAAAGTCAGAAATCTTGGAATTAGGAAAATTATATGATTAAATTTATAGCTAAGGAATGTTAACATATGAAAATTGAAAATATGTGTATAGTAAAGTTGAATGTCATCATTCTTCCTTTTTTTTTTTTTTGCTTACTTTCTCATTCATAGAATGGAAAAATTTCCTATATTCCTGGCCCTTAAAACAATTTCCATCTAATTATTTAGTGGTTTATTTTCTGCCTCGTCCAACCAAATATTGTTTTGGCATATGGTGTGGAATGAGAATTAACTTGATTTCCTTTCTAAAAATAATTAAGTACTTTATAGCAATGGTTTTTGAATAATCCTTTTCCACATTTATTTTTAATTCCATCACATCTGATCTTATATTATCTATTTCCCGAAGCGCATATACACACATACTGACATACATGTACCACTAAAATACTGGAATTTTGATTCTGGAATATATATTTCATTTTGATATTCTGTCACTTCTTTTATTACTATCACATAGGTTAAACTGTTGTTATTTGATTACTGTCTGGTAATTGTCTGAAACCCTCTCTTGATCCTTTGTTCTCACTGGTTGGCCTGATGGCACCTTCGTCCTTTGGGGATGCATGTGTGATCTGAAAGCCTCTCTTTCCATTACTGGACTACACATTTGCCTTAAACATATATTTATTTTAAATTACTTCAATTACCTGTGTGTGATCTGTATAACTTTCAAAACGTTCTCACTGATACTTCTTCCAGATTGATTTTAAAATAATTTGGTAAATCTACCACAAAATATTTTTGTATTTTTTTTTAATTTTTTTTTTTTTAAGATTTATTTGTGCATACAGAACTGGGGTACAGGCCAGAGGCTCAGGGGCGGTGAGAGGTTTCACCAGAGACAGAGTGGGGAACAGAACAGGCAGATCGACAAAGTACACTGTTGAGGGGAGCAGCGGGCGGGTCAGGAGAGGTCTGCCACACCATGTGATCACCTCCGGGGCAGGCGGGAATTGAACTCATGCGGAAGCGGCTTTAGATTCTCAGTGCTGTGCTTTAACCCGCTGCGCCACCAGGGAGGGCCTATTTTTGTATTTTAATTGAAATTTCATTGAGTGTTTAAAGGGAATTGAAGAGAATTGGCAGCTTGACAAGGTTTAATCTTCTTTTCCAAGAGTCTGACATGTCTCTGAGTGCAGTGATTTGGGGGGTTTTCATTGCTAAATATGAGGGTCTTTGTTCGATGTTAGTCATGTTGTCTAAATATTTTCCTTTCTCATGATTCACTCTTCAAACTGATCAAGAAGTTATGGGAGTTCCCTCAGGTCTGTGGGCGCACAATGACATGACGCTGCTCCATGGTCCTCACCTGGTTGGCCTGATGGCACCTTGGTCCTCAGGGGATGCAAGTGTGATCTGAAAGCCTCTCTTTCCATTATTGGACTACACATTTGCTTTAAACATATATTTATTTTAAATTATTTTACTTCAATTAGCCTAAGAAGATACATTCAGCATAAATATTTAAAACACAAATATGAATAATAATTTGACTTCTTCAACAGTGCACTAATGAGGTGTCATAAAATTGTCCAAAAACATCAACAAAGCCTAATGTAGAAAATATTGCCTCACTGATACTTGGCTTCCAGTTGTCACACCTCATGAAATCACCTCTAAGATCATCAATTTGGGCCCATTACAATAGCATGGCAGATTTGGATAACCATAGCTTATTTGTTTGGGTCTGTACTTCTGTTCCAGAGATTTTTTTTAAATCAAAGTCCACAAATATTTTCATACAAACAATTTGTATTTCTTAAATGCTACATTGCTCCAGCCCTCTTCCATTGACACTGGCGTATAAAACAATTTGCTCTTCGGAATCATGTAGAGGACAAAGCCTTGCTATTGTTTATTGCTGTAATATTGCTGTGTAACACCACATGTGACTCAGGCACAGGGGCACATGTGCCAGTTGTGTGTCCTCACACAACACCCACTGCCAGCGCACCCAGAGTCTTCCACGCTAGTCCATGATGTCCCCTGTCCTCATGTAGCCTCAATTCCAAGGTCAGTGTTATTAGGGCTTGTAACTGGTTTGGTTTTATCTGACTTTTTGGTTTCTCTATTTTGCACATATAAAGGAAGCCATCAGGCATTTGTCTTTCTCCTTCTGAATTATTTTGCTTAGCGACTTCCCCTCCAGTTACATCCAGGTTGTTGCAAATGACAGAGTTCATCTTTTTTTTCTCAATAGCTGATTAGTATTCCCTTGTGTAAACATATCACATTCTTCTAATCTACTCCTCTGTCTTTTGATACTTATTTTGTCTTCATAATTGGAAAAACTTTTATTAAAGTGTGTCCTCAAGGTTTTTTGAAACTGAAGTCTACTTATCTTAGGCTTATGGACCCTGGATATGCTGGTGTCCTGTGTTAGGTTAACTGTGAATAGACAACTAGGAGATATCTTGTATCTGGGACTCTTCAAGCCTACTCATCTCTACCTTTAATTCTAGTTATTTTTATTTTTCAAGGGCAATTCCTCTGTGTAGTGAAATTGCAGATGTCAGTTATATATGAGTTGAGAGCATTGGGAGTTGGTAAGGATCATATTCATCTCCTTGCCTAAATCGAATCTAAAAGGCTTCCCCAGGGATGGGGCACTGAGTCAGATTCTGCTATTAGCCACTTTCCATTTCATAGGCTAGATGAGTGAGTGCAACAGCAAATGAAAACAAGTGAAGAGCTGATAATTGACTTCCATTAAGATTTTCTAATTTCCATGCTTAGTATTTTTTTCTTTTTAGTTGACTTCGTAAAGCTACAATGACTGCACTAGCAGTGCTGAAAATCCTCTTGTAGCTTCAAGGGAGTTTTTCTTCCACTTTTTAAGGTTCCCTGTCAATATCTGTTGGTTGATATGAGAAAGAGCGTTTGATAGAGAAAAAGATACACTGTTATAGACAGTGCATTGCAAAGAAATCATAATGGAATTGATTTTATTAACACAAACATCTCTCTATACAGAGATTTCTGTTTTCAGCATATAAAAATTAATTATAATAAAAAGCAATTAAAATAACTGAAAAATACAGTCTTAGTTCTAGAAGGCACTTTCAAAGAACTCTGGTTCACTTCATTGCTCCAATTTACACATCTGCATTTTCGCTGCTAAAACAGGAGCAGCTTGGCTAAATGAGATGATTGGTATCTTTTCTCCACAACTGAGTTTGAGACATATAGGGTGAATACTAGGTAGATGTTTTCCAATGATATATTGTACTGAATAGAAAGTAGAGACAGTTTTTGGTTATGCACGGTAGGAGCCGCCATCTTCCAACACGCGGCCACAACCGCCACCAGGCAGGGAGGGAAGGGAAGCCCAGCGGTGCGTCCTGCGGGCCTCTTAGGAAGTGTGGTGACGCCTCCTCGGGCCGCAGACACACGATTCTACACCGAAGGTGGTGCTGTCCACATCAAGGGCCTGGACACTGTTCAAAGAGGAACGCCCCACATGCGTTACCATGGCAGCCCCGGAAGAGTCCATACTGTTACCCAGCATGCACTTGGCATTGTTGTAAACAAAGAAGTGAAAGGTAGGATTCTTGCCAAGAGAATTAATGTTCTGACTGAGCATAGTAAGCACGCTTCCTGAAAGGAGGACTGATCAGAAAATTAGGAAGTCCAAGAGAAAGGTCCCAGGTTCCACTGAGGCACCATCCTGCCCCCAAGAGCAGCTCACTGTGAGAGAACTCACGGAGAAGAGCCCTAGCTGCTGGACCGCATGCTCTGAGGCGTGATAGGTATGTGGAAGTAAGCAGTAGACGACCTACAGACTACCAAAAAAAAAAAAAAGGAAAGGAAATATTTCCTGATTCCCTGAACATTCTCCCAGTCGTAGTTGCACAGAGATGTTACAAAATCTGGACTCAGGTTGTCATTTGCTGGCATAAGCAGGCCATCTATTTTTAATTTATGTGCTTATTTATTCAGAAATTATTCAATGTGTACTTCTAGAAGTGATTTGAAATAGCTTACAGTGAAGATGTTGATATTTTATAGAAGTTCAATAATGATATGAAAGACATATTTTGGTGCTTGTCTAAAATCATTATGTCTTAAAGTTTGAGGATATAATATAAGATGTGAGATCAAAAAATATACTAGGACAAATTCCATGATTTTGGATAAAATTGTTGCAGTTGTTTGAGGATTACTAGGTGCTGCAAGTTTCCCCCATACTGGTAAGGCAGAGCAGTGGGACCCAGGAGAGAAACCCCTGTGCCAAGCAGGGAGAATGGCAGCCTGGGTCTGGCATCAAACACAACTGTTACATTGAAAAGACTTGCATTTATTAAGAAGACCCGGGAGATGCCTTTGCTCTTTCAAACCTAGCATGCGGTGATTTAGGGAATATCACTATAATTTACCTGAGCCTGTTTTCTTATCTAGTAAGTAGAGAAAGTAATGTCTCACAGCTTGTTTGTGAGAACTAAGTGGGATTGTATATAAAAGATGGTATAAAATATGCTATCAAGTGTAATATTAATGATATGGACAACCATTAATATATTTATCATTGCTACATCCTGTACTAAGAACCATCAGTTGTGACTCAATGATAGTGTTGAATGTAACCAAGAAAACTATATAGATGCACCGTGGATGAGGGTGTAGAGTCAAGTATATTTAATAGACAGATACTCTAATTTATCCAAATCAGTTAAAGTTACAATCAACTGACTCCTTGGGCATCGTAAATGAAATTGCTTCAATTTGTGTTGCATCCACCTAGAGTTTATAGATTAGATGACAAAAACATAAATATGTTTTAAAAATGGAATTTAAACTCAGAACAAGGAAACACACTTTGAAAATATTGAGTCTCTAGATTTTCATCCAAATATGTAATTATTTTTTTATTGCCATATGGAGGAGGGCAAAGGGTGTTACCTGTGGGTAAAAACAAGCAGTGATTTTGAAAACAATTCAGAGTTCACTCTGATGAGTTTTAAGTCATAGTCTCTGGCTCTACAGTCAGATAAACTGGTTCATTAACACTCACTTTGCAGAGAGGAGGAGGATTGAATATATGCGCAATGCAGTGTCAGCAAAGAGTAGAATTCAGTGAATAATAAGTCTTCAAGCTATTTTATTCCTATGATTAATGCATGTTATTGTTACATGAATGAACAAAGAATTGAGATATTATAGTATTTTCTAAGCCTATTACAATAGAATTTTACTTACTTATTTTCCCTCCCTCCCATCATATGAGCTTTGTTCTCCAAACTGTAGGCACAGAATTTTAAAGGAAAACTCAGTCTATAAGGTAGACATAAAACAATATTACCTTAGTGCATATTAATGCATTTTGTAAGTTCACATTTTAAAAATAAGCTTATTGATAAAGTTAGACAGTGATAACATGGAAGTTCCCTTGGGGAAGACAAATATGTAAAATTTGGTCTTAAAAATAATAGTTGCCTAAATATAGGAACTCATTTGTAATTCGTTTATTTGGTGTTTTGTTTAATTTTCTTCTTTTTGGTATTTTACCCATATAGATCAAGCTATACCAATTTACAAAATGTACCAATATGTGCTGGTCTGTGCTTTATATGATTACTTCTCTAGATTGCCAATTTCTGGACTATGGGGAGTCTTTAATTCATCTTTTGCATCTAATGTCCAGTAGAATGTCTGGCAAATGGTAGGCCTCAAAAAGTTCTTGGATAAATAAACAGAATAGTTGAGCTTATTTTATCTAAGAAAAATCAGTTTTTTTAAGGTCAATTGGTATATAAAGGTGTTAGAATGAGAAAAAGATGTGAAATGAATTAAAGGCCCCCTGCACAAGGTGCATTTTTAAAGATCTACAAGTTCACTCCATTAGTGAAGTTCTTGCTACACCAGATGAAAAGTCAGCTCTTCAAAAAGTCGGTGTGTGTGTGTGTGTGTGTGTGTATGAGTGTGTTGGGGGAGAGGAGTGTATACTCACACTCCCCCTGTAGACTGAGCTTTCCCCAAAACACTCGCCTAGACATTTCCCCAGATGTCCAGAATAGGCCTTGCCAGTGTGTCTTGGTGGTGTGTGGTGCTAAAACCAATCAAGGCTCATGTGCCTTGGGAGAAAGTGTTATCATTACCTTAAAGAATGCAGATCAGCCAGCCAGATTTAGGATTCTCTCCAGAAGGGTTTTTCTTGGAGAAACCTATATTTAGGCAGGAAAAAACATCTAGAGTATCTGGTTTTGTCATATGAAGTCATACCTTCTCCCCTGTTGGTTACATGAGTCATATCCTCTCTCTTTGAAGTTCCAGGCCCTTCCTTCCGTAACTTGGGATATAAACCCTCACTCTGTCTCTTTTATTCCAGAATTTACAGCCATGTCAGTTCTCCACATATATGCAATTAGATTTGTTTTTTGTTCTCCCTACTAATCTGTCTGATGTTAATTTGTTTGCTTTCTCAGTCTGAGAAGACCAAAAGGGGTGGGTAAATGTCCCCCAGGCTCTGGGCCGCACAGACCTCATGTGCATGTGTGTGTTCCCTTCTGCCTGTGAGGCGAAGAGAATGGGTGAGGGAGAGGACTGGGGAGGCAATGACCTCATGGAGGCACCTGCTAGGCACTTTGACTTGAAGGTGGTCCAGGCTCCTGGGGGGTTTTGCTGTGTCAGAGCCTCTTGAAGTGTGCCTGGTAAACTGTTTATGGCTTTGGCAAGTGGGCCACAGAAAACAATTACAAACTCTTAGTACAATGTGGGGTCAGCTTCTGTCTTTGTGAAGCTGAGTAATTTGTGTTTTACCACTCTACCTTCCCCAAGAGAACTAGCGATGAAACATTTATATAAATTGGGCAAAAATGCATCCTCATGGGAACTCTCTTATCGACACTATTCTGATAAGAGCCATAATAAAAGCTAGAATTTATTGTGTACTGTGAGTGCTTTACTCACATTAGCGCTTTCCTCCCACAATCCTGTGAGGTGGGCAACACTCCTACCCCCACATTGCAGGTGAGAAAAGTGAGGCACAAAGACAAAATGTGTACCATACTCCAGTTACACATTTGGGGGGTGGGTTGCACTTCTATGAGAATTCCTTAAGCACCCACCACTCCTAACTCTTCCTGCCATGTCTCCTCAATCATTGGCGGCAGAAGTAAGAGGAAGTTTATGCCTTCCTGTCCGATTCCATGCTGGGGGCCCTCAGTGGAGCTTCCCTTGATGGGAAAGGAAAATGATTGCTTCTCATTTTGATTATCTGTGCAGTCTTTCCTTTTCCATTTATTTCTCCTTTAGCTTGGAAAAAATGGTCGTTTAGCTCCTATCGGACCCGCCTGTTGAATATATATATACCTGGAGATCCTATGGTGATGATGAGCATGAAATTTCCCAGCACTTGGGAACCTTTAAACATGCACTTTGAGCATTTCAGCCCCAAATTATTTTGTGGCCTAAGAAATGTCCTAGGTGGAGGACACATCTGCTGTGTTTCCTGGGAGCTGGGGGCTCTGATGAGCCACATTTGCATGGTTATTTCACTTGCATTGAACACACTTAACAAAATTTTCCTTGTCACTGAATTTCTGCTCACAACATTTCACATTAGTAGCAGTAAACATTAACCTCTGTAAAATCCACTGGGTAAAGCTGTCGATAGAAGTTGGCAGCTACATGAGAAAGACCACTGTGCAGGCTGGCATGTCTCCCGCCAGCTCTCTGAGAAGATATGTCCAGAGTGCAAAATACATTTTATTTTTCTGAAGGACTTGTTTACCTGTATGCTGACAATGCTCTTAAGGTTTATTTGTGGTATTGTCACTTATAGTACAACTACTGTGGGAATTTATCTGTATTGCAAGGAGATCTTTGAAGAAGGTGAACACACCTGAGGTAACAACTTTTTAGTTAGATAAGCAGGCATGAACCTATGAAGAATCTGCTGTCTCTTAGTGGAACGTGGTGTTGAGAACCAGCACTGCATGACTGTTGGAGACCTGTTGGCTGGTCTCTATGAGGAGGTTCATTTTCACATCACCCGACACAGAGCCTTAATCTTGGGAAGAGGAATAATGCTTTTTGGAAACACCAGAGGAAATGGTATTTTCAGTCTCCTCATGATTCATTGAAAACACAAGGGGATCTGTGTGAACCATGTTCTTTAAATTAATGGACAGTAAGAAGTCTTTCTTCACCCTTGTGAATCCTTGTAGAAGATATTTGCAGAAGAATTACTGGAGCTGCTCCCCCATGGGGAGATTAATGTTTTAATATGCAAAAGCAGACAATTCACAATTTCTTTCCTCAACAGCACTCTGAACACAAAGTCTTACTGCTTTATTTTCCCCTTATAGCTTCTCTTCCGAAAATCTTTTGTAGCGTCAGATAGAACCACTAAGGTGAGGCCATATCTTTGGTCTAGACTTGACAACTCTGCTACATGGAACCACCACACAATTTATGACTTTGGTCTGGTCGACTGTAGATCTATGTGATGGTATTGACGTTTCCCTGCTCATCCAGCCTTTTTGAATTTATTGCCTGATTTACCACCATCATAGTAGGGCAGTGGAAAATGGTGTAAGGAGCATATATCCTTATGTCCTCAGAACTCTTAGTTTCCAATAAAAAAGGAATGCAAAAGCATTTCCTTTAAAAATCCACATTCTATCGGCTACACCCACTATCCTGTGCCGTCTTCTCCTTCCTGTCTGGCTACGTTCAGCCTCTCAGTCCACGCTCCTCCCCAGGCCACTGCCTTTCACATAGCCATTACTGACTGTCTCCTGTACCTTCACCTTCTCTCTGCCTCCATCCCATGAGTAGTGAATATGTTCAAGATTTTCATATCTTACAAAGAAGACACCCCCTGTCTATGGTCTATCCTGGAGCAGCTCCACTTATTTCTTTTCCAGGAAAGACCCGGTGTCATGGGAAAGAGAGCTGCAGTGCCTCTGCTTTCCCAGCTCCTTGTTGTCTGGCCTCCACCTCCACAGCCGCAAAACCACCCTTGCCAGGTCACAAGGAGACTTCGTGCTGTCTTTCATGGGTCGTTCTCTTCCTTTATCTAACTTGATCACTTGGAAATATCAGATTGAATTGATTATTCCTTAAAAATTTTGGAACACACACACACACACACACATATATGTATGTATGTATGTATATGTATATATGCGTAAATATTCATACACACACTGTCTGTATACTTGAAAAAAAATCAAAGATACTCAAACCCTTCCCTCCCAAAATTGTCTTTCTGATTGCAATTGCAGTAAGACCTTAGATCAGTTTGGGTAGAATGGAGTTCTTATAAAATTTATTATAATATCTGTATCTCTCTTTTCTTTAGTGCCTTTCAATACAGTTTAAATGTTGACTCTTTGAAGGTCCTCTACATTCTGTATTTAGGTTTGTTCTTAGGCATCTCATTTTAAATGCATTTAAAATAGCCTCTCTTTTAAAATTATATTTATAATCACTTGTTCATGGTATTTTAACAAAATCAATAGCATATTCTTGATTTTAAAGTATTTATCTGATAAGAAGCCCCTATAGATTCCTTTATCTATTATTTTTTTCCCCTGGCAGCTCTCCTGCTTTCCAGGTCTGTTTATTGTAATATGAATCTATTGCTAGTAAATGTTCTTGGTTTCTGTTTTTCTTAATCAGTTTCTTAGGAGAAACATTGCAATCAACACTGCAACACAATTCCAAGTTGACACTCCTCTCTTAGCACTTTGAAGATGTTGTCCCACAGTTTGTTGACTTATAGTGTTAGAATTTTGCTGCAAGTCTAACTGCCATTTCTTTGTAGTGGTCTATCTTTTCTCTTTAGTTAGGATAAAGGGGAACCACCAGGAGTGGGTAGAAGCTCAAGCACAGCAGCAACAGGACGGTGAGTGCATGTGTGGGGTAGAAGCTGGGCCAGCCTTGGTTTCACTGCTGTCACTCAGGGTCTGCTGACCGCATGGGACTGGCTCATGTCCACGAGACTCTTGCCTCAGAGAACAGTGTGGAGAACAGGTTAATGTTGTGTGACTGTACCCCCAGTAAAGAACTCTGGCTTTTCCAAATAGGAGGTGACTCACCTTTAAAGCAAAGTGACCAGCAGAAGCAGTAATGTGAGACCTGATCTGTGTTCTGCAGTGACCCTTAAAGAGAGGTGGGGAGGACGCTCATGGGAGTGAGAGCCGCCACTGCTGGTCCAGCAGACCTGCAGACATCGAGACATGGAGACGCTCCTGCCAGCCTCAGTGGCTGCGAAGGGAAAGCTATTTCAGCAGCAGAGACAAGCTTCCAAGAACTTTTAAAGATGAAAATGGTCATTGTACTTTATCTTGGCTATTTTAGGGTGCTTGCTGTGTTACTCATTTTTCCTGTTATGTCAGAAGCTGGTGAGTTGTGCTTGTGAAGAACATAGTGGAGACAGTGCTTGTCAAAGTGAATAGAAATACGGGCTTAGCTGGCTGTGAGTTTCTACAGAGAAACAACAGTTGAAAGAACAGAATTATAGATGTTGATGCTGCAGCCAGACACCACCAAGGCAGCGCCTGCTCAGGAGGACAGATACTGGGCAATTATGAGAGATGCAGGTGGAAAAGTTTTCTGCTTGTTTTGTTTGCATTTGAGTTGAAGAAAAACAATTTCACACTGGGAGAAGGAAGGGGGAGGGGTGCAGAGCTCCCAGCCAACTGGGATGCAGGGATTTGGGGACCGCAAGCAAAATGCCCAGGAGAAAGCCAACGGACACCAACTTCTCTGTAAATGCTGCTGGAACTAGTGCTAGTGACCTCCGTGGCATTGTCCTGAAATAGAAGCACATTCCAATAAAGAACTCCCTGTATAAAATTCAAAGGAATATTAGCCTTCCCCCTGCCCCCAGAATGGGTGAGAGATCACTGACATCCCTTCAAGCTGGAACACCTTATGATTTTGAGACTCTATTGTTTGCATTTTACTTCCTCTATCTTCTTGGTAATGCCTGACATTACAGCTGAAGAACACTATTGGACCTTTCTCAAACACAACCCCTGCTTTTCATGTTTTTTACTTTTAGAGTGTGCTTCCTCTCCATTCCTCAAAATTCTACCCATCCTTTACGGCTCTGGTCGAGGTCATATACCCCTTTCCTGCAAAGCTGCCCCTTTGTTCTCTACTGAAAGTGGCCTTCTAGCATTGTGACCAAAGCATTTGCACATGTGCATTTGTTTCCACGCCCACTCTGAACATCAGACTAGATCATAAACTGGAGGCCAGGGATTGCATTGCTAGATACTTGGTACTATGTTGCATGAGTTTAGGTATTCTCTACTTATACATTAACTTGAAAGATGTAAAGTAAAGAAAACCATTTGTTGGTTGAAGACAGCCAGCCAGCTAAAGTTACAGTAAAATCTTAAAAGTAATGTAACACTTTTACTGAGAATCAAATATTAAGATCTAAAACAAGGGAATAGGAACCTTTTGTTTGGTCAATTCTGTGATGAGGAGACATTAGATTATCAGTACTCACATTGAAGTAATTGTAGCCACCAGTCTCCTTGTGAAAAAAGTACTAGAGCTTTTAGAAATCAAAAGAAAGAAAATAACCTATCATAGTCACAAAATGCAAATACCTCGCCCTTTAAAATATGTCAAAAGGAGCTTGGTTACTTGCAAAGTCTGACATGTACCTCAGCTCCTCAAAAAGACTAACACACAAATATGAGGCTGTTGCACTCGTGCACAAAATTGCCATCATTTTCCTGCTCTAGCAGATTTTCTGACTTTAATTTCTCTGGCTAAAATGGAAATGACTTAACAAAAATGTCCACGATGTATTGCCAAATCCAAAGAAGCAGATTTCAATTTTGAACAATTTTTAATTTACATCATGAAAATGAAGAAATAATTCTTTCAGTTCTGAACTACTTTCTTTAGGTAAAGAAAGTATCCTCTTTATTAAAAAAATCATTGTAAAAAATGGGACAATGTGGATATGATCAAACTATCTTTTCAAGAGGGAGGCATTGAACCCCTATAATGAATTAAGTAATGAGGAAAATGAATCAAGGTGAGATAGCAATGACAAGTTACATCTAAAGAAAGCCACTCTTTGGTATGGCTCGTTTGATGATGTGACTCATACTAGAAAAGCTGGAGGTCTTGGAGTTGAAGTTAGAGTTATGGTTAATTTTACATTTCAAAATCATTGCTTATTTTTTTTTAAAGATTTTTATTTATTTGCGCATACAGAACTGGGGTACAGGCTAGAGGCTCAGGGGCGGTGAGAGGCTTCACCAGAGACAGAGTGGGGAGCAGAACAGGCAGATTGACAAAGTACACTGTTGAGGGGAGCAGCTGGTGGGCCAGGAGAGGTCTGCCGCGCCATGTGGTCACCTCCGGGGCAGGTGGGGATCGAACTCATGTGGAAGTGGCTTTAGCTTCTTAGTGCTGTGCTTTAACCCGCTGCGCCACCAGGGAAGGCCATCATTGCTTATTTAATTGAAAAGTAAAAGTTGTTTCCCTCTTAAAACTTAACACCCCACGTGGCAAAACTCACTATTTCTTCACTCTAGAACTACAAGTGTTGAGTCGATAGCTCGCACTCAAGGCCCCTTTGTGGAAGTTAAGAACTCTCAAGCAGTTCATGGGACCTACCGAAAGGCAAGGGAGAGCCAACATCTCAGCCATGAGCACAAAATTGGGTCTCAAGTCACAGACATGTTACTGCTCAGTTTATAGCACTCTCTCTGGCAGTGCCAAAGTGGGGATCTTTTGTGGAGTGATGTTGAGGAACACCATATGGCTTCTCTTCAAAGTGGAGAATGTGAAAGTGTCAGAAATACCCTAGTTCCTTGCCAATAAAGTTCCCCAACATCTGGGGTCGGGGGGAAGAAAGTAAAAGTTGTTTGGAAGAGAAAATATTTAGTGACTGAATGATATGTATACAACAATAAAGCATGTTAACGAAAGTATGTGTCTTCACTTAATATCATTGAAAGTTTTAGAAACCCAGGGCATACTTTAAAAATGTCTACATGTCAAAATTGTGTATGGTTTCTACCTCAGTGGATTATTTCCAGAGTGAGTGGGTGGATATTATCACATACTTGTAGTATTTTATATCTTATTTCCCCCCCATATTTGATGATGTATAAATACTGTGAAAAAGAAACAAACATGCTATACCATCAACCATATTGCATGATCACAGAAAAGTTTGCACTCTCTCATTGCTTACTCAGGCAACATTTTGAGAGGCTGTGAGATGTCAGAAGCTTTGTGTGAGGAATGCTGGAAGACTTTGGTGTGAAAATGTGGTATAATTAGTTCTGTTTATCAAGTTCTTCTGTCTCTCCACCCTTTGAGCCATCACTGGATTACACTCCCTGATCCCTTGGGCCTGGTTCTGTGCAGTGACTTGTGAGTAGAGATGCCACTGGTGTCCCTCTGTGCCCTGGACATGTAACTGGCAGGGGCCACCCACGAGAGCTTTCTTTTTCCCTTTTGTAATGGTTGCTGATGTATTTTGAGATAGGGGCTGATTCGTCAACTCAAGTCAACAGGAGGAGATACAGAATAGGTCCCCAAGCCACCCCATGATGAACGTGAGCAACTGAGTTAGAAACATTGTAAAAAAGACTGGGAAGGTTTGGGAGTTGTTAATATAGCACCTCCTTGCACTTTTTGATACAATAGGAATTCCAGCCTACAGGTCTGAGGAAAGGATGGAAGGCCATCTCCATTGGTGATATTGAGAGAACTGAGTCAGGCTTATGATGTCCTGGAAGGCAGTGTATAGCCTACTAGGTGAGGGCTGCCAGGCTTAAGGCGTCGAGTCTAAGTTGTCATCTCTCTATCTTTAAGATGGGAGTGACTCTCCTAGGTATCTAGCTGAAGAATACAAAAACACTAATTGAAGGGAAACTTGCACTCGTGACAATACTACTTTACAATAGCCAAACTATAGAAACAATCTGACTGCCCCAAAACCAGTTGAGTGGATGAAAAAGATATGAATGGATACTATTCATCAAAAGATAAACTCATGTCATTTGTGGCAACACCGATGCAGCTACAGGGGATGATGCTAAGTGAAATAAGTTAGTAGAAGAAACACAGAAACTGGGTGGTGTCACTTATTGGAACCAAACAATGTGTCAGGAAAAAAAAAAAAAGCTCAAAAGTAACCCTAGAAAAGTTGTGGCATTGGGCAACACCACTCTGATAAAGAGGTAGGAGTTGAGCAGTCTACATAATCAGGCTGCTGCTGAAGAGCAAGATCCAGGCCTTTTTATTGATAAACCAATCATTCAGCATTAGTCATATGAGGAAGCAGAAAAGGAGAGGGAGAAGTAGAAGCAAGGGAAGGTGGAACTGTACTTCTCATCTGCTGATAGCTTGGTATGTAGACTAAGCCCTGACTCCTCAGTCAGGAATTCCATCTTATTAATAAGGCATTTACTGGTCAGCTTCTGGGGTCCTTTGTCAAACATCAGTCAACAGCCCTCCCAGTGGGTGTTCCCGGTCAATACTCTCGATGTACAAGTCATGAGTAAGTTTATGTATCCGTCCTCAGCCCCCCTGGCCTTTCCAGTCATACCTTGTGAGGCGAACGTGATAACCACTACACTACAGAAACACCACCCCAGTCATACCTTGTGATGCACACCCTTCCAAGGGTGATCCAGCTTTATGCTCTTCAGTGATTTGAAAGTTACCTCACAGGATTGGGCTCCTATAACCGGGAAGTTCTCACCTTGCTTTAGAATACAGAACTGTAGATAACAAAATGGAGGCTGGATAGGCTGCATAGGATTGGAAGGCCCACAAAAAGTAACTAAGGAACTGAGACTTCTAGGGGGAAGGTGAAGAGCCAGTGAGAAGGGGCACAGAGGACCCACAGAGGGTCGTGGGTGCTTCAGTTGGGGGTGCACTGTGGTCATAGTTCTTGAGGGGAGAATCCTATACAAAAAAACAGTGCAAACCAATGTTACCTCAATAAGAGATTTAATTTAAAAAATGTGTTTTTACTAAAATAAAAGTAAAATGAGAGTGACTATCTTCAGGTTTGTCGCCTGAAGTTGTGGTGGTTACATGAGAGAGCCCTTAAAGTGTCATGTAGTGCCCCATGATGAACATTTGGTAAGCTTCAGTTTATGCTTTTCATTATCAGAATCTTGACTTCTTCTGGTCAAACTTCTCAGCTTTCGTAGTCTCTCTGGTAGGCAGCTGCTCCTAATTGAGCTTCCAGGAACAGGGAGCCCACTCTATTCTGAAGCAGACATCTTCCTCATATGGGATCAAGTGCCATAGATGGGATCATCTCTCCACAGCTTCCAGCACCAGGTTCTCAACCTGGACTTTATGGACCCTCAAAAAAAAAAAAAATCTAATCTTTCCAAAGAGTGGTGAATCTCCTGGCCAGACCGCTAGAGGTCTTCCCTTCTCAGGCAGACCTGCCAGTGACCCAGAGACTCTGAGTGCCCAGACCTAACCTGGGCAGCAGAGCCAGTGGCACTGAGTAGTCAGCCAGTTTGGATCCTCCACAATTCTGGGAGGTGACCTCTGTTATTATCTCCATTTGATATTTAAGACATTGAGAGAAGTGAAAAATGTGTAATTCACAAGTTCATCTACAAGATTGTCAATACACAGGAAGCTGTCTACACAGATAGGACTGGAAATCACAGAATAAGCTGTGAAATAAATATGTGAAGATGGAAACTTAAAGAAAATATGAAAATATTAACATTAATGTTCATCATGTAAATCAGTAATATAAGAGAGGTGTACATTTTTTTATCAGATTTATTAGTGTAACTTCTTGAAGTTTTTGAAGCAACAAAGAAGAACATTGTCCTCAAAAAAGATACAGTCTTATGGCATCATTTTTGTTAAGATAGTATTTCTAATATAATGTGAGGAAACTGACTGAAATATAAATCTTTTCCAAGAGAAAGTAACGTATCAGCCAAATAAATAAATGCACTCAAGAGAATTCAGGCTCCAGAGAATGGAATGAATAGTATATCTTCATTGAAGTTTTTTATAATGTTATTTCTAAAAATGTGAACTAAAAATAAAAAAGCAATTGACCAAGTTCTCAAGAGACATTGTAATTCTTGAGAGAAATAACTGACCAGACAGAAGCAAGCTTGCTCACTGTGAAAATAATTCACACCATTTGCTAATAAAATGCAGGAGACAGATTAAATTCTTAACCGACTATAGCCAATATAAAGTTATAATAGAAACCATGAGAGAGTCCTTGAAATTCATCAAATACAAAGATACATCTGTAGAAGACAAACACGAATTTTTAATTGGAATAAAGGAAGTCCGAGCTCCTTATTTCTTAAAGCTTTGGAGTCAACTTTTCTATATGACATTAAAAATTTCTAAACAAATATACAAACAAAAGTGAATCATCCGTGTGTGTGGAAAAAGAGCAAAACAAAAGTGTCACAGTATGTCGGGTCAGCCGTGGAATGAAGCAGGCCCACTTCCCTCCGCGCCGCAGCACGGAGGAGTCGGTCAAGATCAGGAAAGTCCTTTTCCCGTGTGCAGCGTCTTCATAGGTCTGTGAACTTGTTCAGAATCTTCAATTCAAGAGATTCTGTTCAATTCAAAGCAAGTTATTCCAGTGTAATCTAAGCAGCCTACGTTGGGATTTTGAGTCAGTTGCCTCCCCGGGTACGCACCGTGTTACATCGGGTTTTCACAAGCAGAGCCAGGTGTCACAGGGAGGGGCTATTCATCAGGAGGCTACTCTGAGAGGGGCGCCATGCAGGCCAGGGCGGGCGGGGAGGACCTGAGCCAGGATGTGATTTCAGGTAAATGCTGGTCTTGACTAGGTGTGGGATAGGTTCTAGCTGTGGCTAGAAGTAGATTCACTATAGGGGTGAAGGAGGGGCATGGAGGCACAGAGCCCCACATCTTGTCACCTGGAGGTGTTGGCCATTCATTGGCTAAAGGCTGTGTGTGTGGGGATGTGGAGAGGGCTACCGATGTGGGTAATATCCCTGGTGATGTGGCTCCTGTCCACAATGGCCCAGTAAAGAGGTGGATCTGGAGGGTGAACACATCCTTTACCTCATACACTTTTGAATTTTAGTTTTTCTGCTTGCTAAGGCTTCAAAAATACATTTTCTGTATATTTTTCTGAAGTGAGAAGAAAAGAAGATAGAATTTTCAACCGAGAAGTTATACTACCTACTAATTGCCAAGTCTGGTAGTTAATTGTAGATTTGTCCAAAGTGGGTAAAAGTCTTTATCTCGAATTCTCATTTTATAATTCCCTAAGACCTCCCACTCTGCATTCTTTCTTTCCCTATTGCAGGGGGGTGGGGGGTTGGGGGCTCCAATGCTGTGTGGACCCTGTGTTCTACCATCAACAGGGTACTTGCCTTTACAAGTTGGTTTGAAAGAAATGAAGGAAATGTCTCAGCACATTTCCCCAAGTGCAACCCCCTACTTACAGCCCTTTCCCTCTCCACCCCAAGGTAAACACTCTCTCTTTCACACACCATAGATCTCTTGTTTGAAAGTGAAGCTGTCCATTCAAATAAATCGATGAACTTTCATCAGCATATACTCCCTCCTCAATTCTTGCTCTTCACTGTACTACAAAGCCTTTGAGTGGGAAAGGCTGGGAACACTAGTATATGAGCTGCTCTTCCTCCCAGAGTGAATCCTGCCAGGTCACCCAGCACCACACAGAGTAGCACGCCTGAGGGTGGGGGGGTTGGGGAGAGTGGGGGGTGGGGAGTGTCATTCCTTTCTCCACAAAGCTTCCTCCTGGGCCCATGGAACCCGGGGATTTTCTAGGTACTACAAAAATGGCAACAGTGCACACTGGCAAGGCCCCTGTTCTCACCGCATTTCCATGTCAGGGGACCAAAAACTCATATACGAAATAATTGTGTCTATCCTTGGGAGAGATATGGTAAGAATAAAAATAAAACAGGATGCAGAATTAAGGAATGGTGGGTGGTTGCTATTTTATGTTGCTAAGCGAGGGGGGAAGGGCTCACGGATCTGGAACAGCTAAGCAGGGACTGACAGGCCCTGCAGTGTGGGGCGGGCTGAGGGGTTGCAGGGTGCGGGCCCAGCCAAACTTGCCAGTGTGGAGATAATTCCTGCAGGGACTGTAGGTAACATGGCTGCCGGGAATGGGGGGGCGGGGGTGCTGCTCTGCTGCTCACCCAGACGGTCTTTTTTGTGGCTGATGTCGTATCGATTTTCCTATTGTCAGTGTCGTTTTTGCATTAAAGACTGAAGCACACATTTGACTTTATCCAAATTTTGATTCCAATGGGAATTTTAATTGTACTGAAATATATAGAGATAATTGGTCATGCATGCACACACATGTATACTTCAACTGCCTTCCTTCTTTTAATTGAAAAACTAGGCCCAGGAATAAGCTCTGATAAGAAAAGACCATGAAAATTTCCACTTTGGTAAAAATGCCAATAATAGAATCAAAAGCTGGCCTCATGTTATTTCTGGGAAAGCAGGTGTTTCTCAATGAAGGGAGGGTGGTCTTTGAAATTTGGGTGATAGCGAAGAAATGAAAAATTGACAAAGGGGATTAGAATGGACTTGGGCCACATCATTCGGGACTCTTCTCACAGGTTCCCAGAGGAGGCCTGGAAGTGCCCTGGCTTACCGTCTTTGCATATTTAACATCTGAGAAGCTCGATTTTCTTACTGTTTTTGACGACTTGATTTTTCCCCTAGCCTGTTGCTTTCTTGTTATTTAAATGCTTTCTCTCTCACTCTCCCTTTCAGGCAGGCTGACTGTTATTTTTCTTATTCTAGTAAAAGGAAACCAAAAAAACCACAGGGATAAGTTTATCTAAGAAGTTCCAGTTTCCTGCTCTTTTGTTGTTATTTTGGTTTCCTTTTAATGTCATCTATCTCAGCTATAAAGCAGGTTTTAGATGTTTTTATTTTTCAGTTCCCATACATCCAGAATATAAATTGGCATAAACACAGTGATGGAAGCCGCCCAGGAAATGTTAATGTTATGTTTTTAAAAATAGATTTAGTTCTTCTTGAAAGCTGACTTCCTGGGTGATAGAGCCCCGGAGTCCTCATCCTCGCTGGTGGATTTGCTGGCTGGTGCTGACTGGTGCTGGGTTCGTGGGCTCCTTACTGGGGCCTGCAGGGGGAGGCCACGGGTAGGCCTTTGGCCTTTCTGGACATGTCCCTGGGAACAGAGACAAATTGGATGCATGGGGGTGGGGGGTGGGAGGATCTGGAAAGTCTGAAGCAGCTGTGTGTTCAAAGATTAAAGCTCTTCCCAGGCAGTTTGACTTTGAAAAGATTGAATAGTCAGGGGAACAAGAGGAGTGGAGAGGCTTCTCTGGGCAGCTCGCTCTTGTTCTGGAAACTCATCAGGTCTGTGACTGATCATTTCATTTCACATGTCTTTAGTTTTATGTTGCTTTTTAGCCATGGCTGAAAGCTCACTAACAAACTTATCCTATATAACCAGCCAACCACCTCGTTGAGGAGGGAGCACAGTGCAGGTATGGGAATGGGCCGATCAAAACTGAGAGCATAATTAACCCTACTTCCTCCCTGATCCCCACGTTAATTGTTTGTACTTTTTAAGTTTTCATCCAAGACAAGAATTTTGATGTGGAAGGCTTGGTCTGCCTCAGCACGTTAAGGGGTCTTTTAAAGTGAATCCATTTTTGTCTGTCTAGTCCCTCCTCCATCCCTCTGTCCATCTCCACGCCGTGTCATCTCCCAGGTCTATTGTCACAAAGTGCCACATATGTGGTGACCTATGAACAGGAATTAACGTGTTCCCAGTGTGGAGTCCAGAAGACTAAAATCTGGGCGTGGCCTGGAGCCCTCCTCTCTCTTCTCAGGCTCCTTGGGTGGGTCCTGCTTGGTTCGTTTCCTTGTTTCTGGCAACTGCCACCAAGTTCTATCATTCCGTGACTTGTAGACACATCAGCCTCCTCTCTGCCGCCATTGTCACAGGCAGTCTCCCTGCTGTGTGCTGTGTTTGCTTGCTCTTCTCTGTCTCTTGTCAGGACAGCAGCCACTTCCATCTCCTGTGGCTTCCCCTTAATTTAACTAAGTCACTCTGCCAAGCCCATATTTCCCAAGGGGTTGCATTCAGTGATCCTGGTAGACATTTGTTTCACCCAGTCTCCTCACTTCCATAGACTGTAGACCGTTTTGAAAGGCTAGATTCCACTTTGTTTGTGTACATTTAGGTTGGAACTCAGTAGATGCTTAATGAATCATTGTTAAATGAAATGTCAGTATTACTTGGAACTTGCAAAGGCACTTAAGAACATTTCTGTAAGAGAGTATGATTGTCTTTTAATATTAGTGAACTACAGACATTATATATAATACAAATTAGTTTTAATGTATATATACATATCACTTTTACTGTTACTATAGATTACATTATATGTTACAATGCATATATTACATCCACATATCAAGGTGTACATCTAGTTTTTCCTATATGATTTTTTTTCTAAATAAGTTAGGCATGACAAAATATCACTGTTTTTTTTTCTCAAGATGGGAAAGAGTTTAAGCCTTTTGCCCAAAGGAAATGTCTAAGTAGACCCTTAGACCCTTTCCTTTTCTCCCATGAATGCTCAACTTTTCCTGTGATAAGATATTTAACGCAAGTGTTTGGAAGGCATGAACACACACTCAATTAAATATTTTAAAAGCATATCATTGTAATGTTCTGGATGAAATAATTTCTTATGAAATGGAAATTAACAACTTTGAGTGTAACCTGTTTAATATATTCTGGGAATTATCTCTCTCTCTCTCTCTCTCTTTTTTATTTTTTTGAAGATTACAACCCTAAAAATAGAGCGTGGCAAAAAAAATTCCTTCGATAAGACATCTGTGTCACTCAATTGTGGGCATAGAGGTAGAGACGCTACCCTGAGGGGCACCAGGAGAAGGCAGCAGGAGAGGCGATTTCTGTTCTTCCCTGAAGAGGTCCTGATCACTTTTCTGAATGATGTGGTACGAATTCACCATCATGACTCCACCCCAGGAAGCAAATCTTTCTTTTCTTTTTCTTTCTTTACACAGTAGGTGGACCCGATCTATCCCGAAGAGAAAACTGCTTCTTGTTTAAGTACAAAGCCAGCAATTTATGAAAGTGGGGAGGAGATTAATAATTACTGATGGAAGAAAAATGGGGTTTTATGTAGTTGGCCTTTTTATCTACCCTTTATAGCAGTACATTTTCATTTTTGAAATGCCTGATTTCTAATAAAGAAAAAAGCATAGAATGAAGCGAATGTGTATCCATACTCCATATATGGATTTGTGTATGTATATATGAATGTGTTTATGTATACACATATATAAGCTAATATTTTGTCAACCTTGTTTACCTAATTTTTCTTCATAAGGTTGAAAGTCTAATGAGAACTACAACCCTGCAGAAAGTCATAGTTTGATTGGGTTTGTCAGATTTGTTTTTCTCGTCACAGCTTATATTTAATAGAATGAGCAGTGTGGAATATCGTTGTTTTGTTAAACTGAAAGGTGTAAGAGGCACACAGGCTTATGTTTCTATAGCTTTTGTTAAAATAAACTTTCTGTTTTGGAGCAGAAAATATATGAGGTTATATAGCGAATTCCCATGGACCCCACTCCTGGCCTGTTCTATTAATAACATCTTACACATGGCACACTTGCTAAAATTAATGAACCGAATCTGATTCATTATGGTTAACTGAAATACACACTTTATTCAGATTTCCTAAGCTTTTATTGAATGTTCTTTTTCTGTTCCGAGACCTCATCTAGGATTAGTTGTAATGTGTCCTGAGGGGCCCCTTGGTTGTGACGATTTCTCAGACTTGATTTTTGATGACCTTGACCATCAAAAGTACTAGCTGGTAGATGCTCCTCTTTTGGAATTTGCTATTTTCTCATGATTGGACTGGTTATGGGTTCTGAGGAGGGAGCTGATAGAGGTAAAATGCCACTCTCGCCAGATCCTGCCTAATAGGTGCTGTCCATGCACCTTCACCCGTGCCAGTCAGCCTTGACTCTGGTGAGCCTATGCTTGTCAGCTATCCTGCAACCTCCTTTCATGTTATGCTCGTTGGCAGTTGCTGTGGTTACCGTGTGTGGCCTACCCTTTAGCCCTGCAGGTGGGAGTGAGGGAAGTAGGTTGTGCTCCATTTCCTTAAGGGCAGTGTATCCATGTATGTTATTTGCCATCCTTTCTGCACCAGAAAACAATCTCTTCCCTCTATCTTGATGCATTTAATTATTTAGTTACATTAATGAGAACTCTAGGATATTTATTTTATGGTTTGGGTTACAATCCCATGTGAACTTCTTGCTCAAATTGTTCCAGTTTTGGTCACTGGAACTCATTCAATTGGTTCCTGTGTTCTGTGTATGGCTTTTAGGTCACCCAGCTGCTAGAAAGTCTGTGACATCTCTCTCCCTCTTCAAACAGTAACTTTATAAAATGGTTTTCAAAAAAAGGAAAGATTATTTGGCGATGGTGATGGTAGCTACTTTCAAAATATTTCCTATCTCTGTTTTCATTTTTGTCTTAGCATTTTGGTAATTTATACTGTCTCAAGAAAAATAGACATATGTTTCACAACTTATGCTAATATTCATTTGCCAATGAATAGATGCTCTAAGTAGGTTTTGTTTTTTAATCTCTTGGGTATTGGAAAAAGTCTGGGGTTTTGGGTGGTAAAGAAACTCCCTTTTCCTCCTTAATTCCCTCCAGCCTTCCCCTGCTATTTTGGTTTTGCTTGGAGGTATTACATGTAAGGTATGATTTCTCATTGATAAAGAGCATGCGAAGTCCTCCTTTATCATAATCTCCCACCAGCTTTATTATCATCCTCCCATTTTGTCTTCTGCACGGGGTGGGAATCACCTGGTAGGCCAGGCTCCTCCCCCATTCCTGCCCACTCCTCTGCAGCACCTTTTAGCCTGTAGCCAAAAGCACTTCCCAATCCGGGGGGAAGGCCCACGCTTTTTTGGGTTACTCTTTCCTCCTCTCAAGGAGTAGAGAACAGTCTGACAGTTTTAGCGTTTGAAGAGCAATTGGTGTCATTTTAAAGTAGTCACTACGATGTTTTATTGGGCATTAGAATTTCAGTTCAGAAAATAAATACTGCCCTAAGGCACAAGCGCAACATAATAAGAGGAAGTGAGAGATAGGTGGTTTTGTAGTATGTAGGAAACAAATATACTGTAAATCATTGATTTGATATTCATTTATTTTGTTGTTGGTGCCGGGATCTTTTAAAATGAAACTTTTTATTAGTGTGGATGTATAATCTGTGTCACTAGAAAGCTTTGCCAACTTCTTTTATATGTTATTGTTTATTTCTTTATCTTTTTGTTACCAGTGAAAGGCTTAGAGCAAAGCTCAACTGAATAACAGAGAATACTACTACATGGCATAGTAAGGTGGGGTGGAGGAAAGACATGAAATTGATGTGAGAGAAACACCGCATTATGCTTGCTGCGCTCAGCTGACTCCTACACGTAAACTCTGGGCTCTGTTCAAGCAGAGATTTTAGCTTCGTGTGACAGTTTATCTGGAGAGGTTTTTCCTAAAACATCCACTGGCATTTCTTTATCTTTTGTTAAATGCATGGTGAGGGGTGACAGCAGGTTACTATAAAGAATGTCCGGAGTAAGCTGGAGGGGATTTATGCTAGCCAGAAATGTCAGAGGAAAAAGATAAATATCGAGGGTCTCCCTTCTCTGTGGAGCATAGAGACAAACCGACAAAAGGTCAAGAAAAAGTTAAAGCTAGCAAGCTGATTATCGAGCTGAGGCATACAGCAGGGGTCAAGCAGAGGATGGGTCAACGCAAGAGAATATGGTGATGGTTCGTGGGTGACATGGTAGCGGGAGAACTATGTGGATTGCAAAGCTGTAAAAAAAAATCATAAAAAGGAGAAAAAAGAATGATTTGAATGAGATTTTCACTCTGAAATGACATAATGCTTGTGAGAGGAGTATAAGGTTTCAAGAAATTTTTCCTAATCATTGACATGAGAGATGAACAGTGCCTGAGTAAGTCTCCTTGCTAGGATGAAGATGGGTTTACATAGCACAGGAACAGAGTGGAATGAACTCCCTCCACAGCAAGACTGTTTTTACGTTTTATTTAATTAGTTAGATCACAAACACATGAAGAGAAGCTGAGGCCGGACGCATGACTTTAAATATCTGGATGTACCTTATGTTTGGCTATGAATTAGAAGTTGATCAGAGTAAATAAAGCCTCTCACTTGTTGGCATCTAAAGTGTAGATGGAAATCCTCCATCGGTGACTGGGACATTCCTGAAGGTTGTTCTAATAATTATAAAGGCTTGTCATGCTCTCACTCACACAGTCAATCAAATTCCTATGGCTGAAGCAGTCGGTAATAGCCTGTGGATTCTAGGTGTTTTTTGTTGTTCGAAAAATTTCCCCTAATTTTTGATGTCTTTTTTTTTTTTAAGATTTATTTATTTGTGCATACAGAACTGGGGTACAGGCCAGAGGCTTAGGGGCGGTGAGAGGCTTCACCAGAGACAGAGTGGGGAGCAGAACAGGCAGATCAATGAAGAACACTGCTGAAGGGAGCAGCGGGCGGGCCAGGAGAGGTCTGCCACGCCATGTGGTCACCTCCGGGGCAGGCGGGAATTGAACTCATGCGGAAGTGGCTTTAGCTTCTCAGTGCAGTGCTTTAACCCGCTGCACCACCAGGGAGGGCCATTTTTGATGTCTTTTTAATACTATTGGATGATAAGTATACAAAAGGCACCAATGAGGTGGTATAATTGCTTCTAGTTTTTCCTTTATGACATCTTCATTGCTGTTTAAAACCTTTACACTTTGTTGTTGTTTGCTTTTCAAAATGAAGCTCATGTGCTCATCTCTGTGAGTGCAGGGCAGGCGAGAAGAGCACGTGTACACAGGAATGGAATTGAACTGACTCCAGCAGAATTGCTGTAGTGTCTATCGATATTTACTAAAGACACATGCTATTGTTTTGTAATTTTAAAGGAGGAAAACAAAGCCAAACAGGAAACCTAGTGAGGAAGCAGCTGTCATGGCAGAGAGCGAGCCAGGGGTGAGGGTGCCAACTTCTCGGGAGAAATGTGGAGGGGGTGCACCCTGAAATTCCAGGCTCTTTATTCACTGCCAAGGCTAAAATGCCAAGTGTACAGCCACGAGGAAGCTGATGGGCATATCGTTTTCAGAAGGGCCTGCTGTTTTTAGAACACAGAGTTCAACACATAATTGTGTAATAAAAATTAGAGGATGTGCTTTTTCATCAGGGAGCTGTGTTTCTTCTTAGAGGTGTTTGAGAGCAGGAGCTGTGTACACGTGCTCTTCTCGCCTGCCCTGCGCTCACAGAGATGAGCACATGAGCTTCATTTTGAAAAGCAAACAACAACAAAGTGTAAAAGTTTTAAACAGCAATGAAGGTGTCATAAAGGAAAAAGTAGAAGCAATTATACCACCTCATTGGTGCCTTTTGTATACTTATCATCCAATAGGATTAAAAAGACATCAAAAATGGCCCTCCCTGGTGGTGCAGCGGGTTAAAGCACAGCACTGCCCTCTCCAGAGCCCTCATGAAGCCTCAGTCCAGCTCATTCTCTTTTTTTTTTATCTCTTTTTTTATTACAAAGTTTATTTTTACATCATTTTGCACATTTTTTTTCCATCTCGATTGTAATCCCCTCGGGTTTCCCATCACCAGATCACCCCTGTGCCACCACCATAGTCCCATGCATTTCCCTTCCTTCCCCCCTCCCCCGTTTTTGATCCCATTCCCCACTCCGCCCCCCCAGAATGTCTCTGGTATATGGTTGTTCATTATTTTTGTTATTTTCTCGCCTGGTCCATTATACTCCTGCTATAGTGAAACCATCCGGTATTTTTCTTTCTCTTTCTGGCTTATCTCACTAAGCATGATCTTTTCCAGCTCCATCCAAGTTGCTGCAAAAGACATGTGTTTCTCTTTTTTGGTTGCTGAGTAATATTCCATTGTATATATGTACCACATCTTTTTTATCCAGTCATCTACTTTTGGGCATTTGGGCTGCTTCCATGTTTTTCCAATTGTAAATAAAGCAGCAATAAACATGGGGGTACAGGTATCTTTTTCAATCAGTGTTTTTGTGTCTTTTGGATAGATACCTAGGAGTGGGATTGCTGGGTCGTAGGGAAGCTCCATGTTTAGCAGCTTGAGGAACCTCCAGACAGTTTTCCATAGTGGTTGTACTAGTTTGCATTCCCACCCCAGCTCATTCTCTTTTGTGTGTGTGTGTGTGTGTGTGAGTGATTCAGGGAAACTCGGAGAATTATAAGTGATAGTTGCATACACACTCATTTAATTATTTAATCACTCATTGGGATGATATTTTGAGACCTATGGTGTGAAAGAACCAAATTTTTCTTTGAGGATATATTGATAAGCAGATGTACCAACAAACCTTCATCTTCATAGAACAGGGGGATGAAAAAAAAAAAAAAAAGAATCTACATATGATTAACCAGTTAGGTGAATTAATAAGTAAATCAGTGCACAATAAAAATGACTTCATTTTTAACTTGACTGATCTGTATCCTAAGATACAGATAGCTTACCAAGTTCTGAATTATAGTTTAAATTAATTATCAAAGCACCCCATGATTTGCACACCACTGGTTAGGTAGTGTGCTTGGGCTATTTTGATGGGCGAGGTCAATAGCTGTGATGTCCCTTTCTGAATCATGACATAGTGGGTCACATAAAACATGTCCGGGAACCCTCACTAAATCTACCCTCCTGGGCACTTCCATGCAGTCAGAGGGCAGTTGGCACATCCCGTTGGGCCAGGGTAGGAAGCATACGGTTCCCTCCTGGCATGAAGCCTGGCATATTCTGGCTCTACCCTTGGCCAAAAGTGCTGCCCCAGAGCTGCCTACCCTGTCACCCTTAACCCTCCCACGGCCCTGACCAGTGATAGCACTGCCTGTGCTCCACTGCTGTGGTCCCCAAGATGCACTAGGCAGATACTGCTCTTGTCCTGTCCATGGTGTGCTCTTGGATGACTCCTGACAAGGTAGCAAGTATAGGATCCAGCATAGAATTTAATGTAGATTAGCATTTTTAAAAAAGATTTATTTATTTATGCATACAGAACTGGGGTACAGGCCGGAAGTGCAGGAGAGGTGAGAGGATTCACCAGAGACACAGTGGAGAGCAGAACAGGCAGATTGTTGAAGTATAGTGCTGAAGGGAGTAGCAGGTGAGTCAGGAGAGGTCTGCTGCACCATGTAGGTCACCTCCGGAGCAGGCAGGGATTGAACTCATGTGGAAGTGGCTTTCGCTTCTTAGTGCTGCGCTTTAACCCGCTGCACCGCCAGGGACAGCCCTAGATTAGTGTTTTTACAACAGCAATTGCTGAAAACATTAGCATTGTATACTGGTAGCTGTGTAATATCTTTAGTTTTGAAATTGCTGGTAAAAAGCCCTCTTTTGCTTGGACATGTATAATTTATAAAAGTGGGAAGAAAATACTCTTAAACTGATTTTTCTTTGTTGAATAACAATTTGTATGCAAGGTACTTTGAGGGGGAAGCAGAGGATTAGGGATTGGATGTATGTATAGAATGCATACAAAAATAAGAAAATGTCCACTGTGACAGATACATATAATAAACAGGATTTGGTCTTTAGAACAGTCCATTGTGATTTGGAATCACAATGTGTGGGTTAATAACAATCTGGTACATAAATATACCTATAGAATGCATACAGCTTGCTCAGCTATATACTGAAACAACAATAGAGAAGTATCTGGGAAGTCCCTCTTGCTGTACAGGAATTCAGTAGATGTTAGTGGGATTGCTTTTATGAAGCCATTGTACTATAGTACTGAAAATATGACTGTATATTAGCTGTGGTCTTATAACTTAAATGTTAATCTTAGAAGATTCCTGCTCTTATTTATGTCAGTAAAATATTTATATTCTAAATCAATGAATAAATAATGCTTATGGATCAAGGTCTAGGTCAGGTTTATGAATAAAGAAGTTATACAATAGAAACAAAACTTAATGTGTGCATGTATTGGAACCAAATATGAAATATTTTATAATTAGTTGTAGATGATAACATTTTTAATTAGTATTTTGATGATAAAGTCATCTTTCCAGCTTGTGGTAAAATATGCATAATAGAAAGTTTAACACATTCACCACTGTTAAGTATACAGCTTTATGGCAGTGAGTACAATTTGGCATAACTTCTTTTGATGATAAATTCTTGTTAAGATCAAGGTTATATTATATCTTGTTTTTTTTTAATAATTTGGGAAAACAAACTATTTTTGAATCAAGGACTGTAGCTCAGTTGTATCTTATTGATTGCGGACATCAGTCATAAGGATACAGGGGAAGAATATGTATAATTTGGTACAAAGCTTACCAGTGTGAAATAAATCCTAATATATATATTCTAGGATGTTCCTACAGACTTTTTCTTTGCATTTGAGCCCATGAGTTCTTCACATGATGAGAATTCTATCTATGATTTAAAATGAAAACTCAGTTATGAATTAATCCTCAATAATCTATGTTTACACCAAACAGGAAGTGCCTGGTACTGGAAGAGACACAAGGAAGTCAGTAAGAAAAGCATTAAAGGATGGGTGGAGCAGTGTGAAGACCTTAAGGAGGTTGTTACCTGAGGGGCAGCCCAGTGTCCTGTGACTGAGCAGATTTTCTAAGCAGTAACGAGAAAGGAGAAAGGAGAAAGGAGCCCCCCCAGCTCACCATGACAACTGAAACCTGCTTTCTATAATCCATCCTATTCCTCTTGGATTTCCTACCTCAATCTAGCCTAGAACACCACCCAGGCTATTTTTATATTTTAGACTTGGCCGTTACCATCTCTTGCCTAGATTACTACAACCCTCTCGCTCTCTCCCCAGTTTTGTCCATATTCTCCAGCTGGAGTGCTCTTTCTGTCTCATCAGCATAACTATGTTTGCATGCCTTGAAAACAATGTTTACTACTTTAACTTGGTGTGCAAAGCACTGTGACCTGACTCTGGGCAACCTCTCATCTTTATCTTGGACAGTTCCTCCTCTGCCATGCTCTTGGTCCGATCCATTTTCCAGCCACAGGGGTCTACTTTTAGACTCTCTAAATGACCTGGTGTAAGACTTGGGATTCTCAAACAGCCCTATTTTTTTTTTGTCACTTTCCGATGTGTAATAACATATCATCATGTCAAGTCATCACAGCCATCTAGTTTAATCAATTAATGGGACCTTGGAGTCCCAAACCTAGTACCAAGGAGGAAACACTAAGAGACCCTGACATCGAACACCCAAGTAGTTAGCACAGCATCATGGCCCCCATACCCCAGAGTAGTTTCAGGGCTGTGGCATGACTAATATGACAAACTTTGTTAGTCTTTTATTTTTACAACAAAAGATTGTAAACACTAAGAAACCTATGAAAGCCCTTTGGCAACTTCCTCTCCTTTCAGAAATCTGCACATAAACTTTAACTCTTTGATGCCTGTTAAATGTGTTTTTTATGATTAATGGAGTGTTCCAATCTTCATTTAGTCACATATGCACAACATTACCTAAACTTGATGCCGTGGAAGAATCATGGGGGCAGAGAGAAGCAGGATTTCTTAAAGCACCCCTTTTTACAACCCTGTAAATAAGCACCGATGCTTTACAGTTGACTTAGGATCTGGGCCTGCTGCGCTGCTCCCAAAGAGACACAGAGGCCATAAAATGAATGAAGCCAGCCGTGCTGTTTGCCTGGTATAAATTATTACTCACTTTTGGGAGGAAGGAGATTGCTATTTCTAGGGTGGTTGTGTGTACATTCAGCCTAAAAGGTTTCATATTTTCTTAGTGATTTTCAAAACATTTGAAAAGAACACTCACTTATCTTTCTGTTTTTCGGTTTATGTATCAATAGTAACATTATACCTAAGTCAGAGAATCACCCTGCCTTCTCTTAACTTAGAGTGTTTTTCCAATGACTGTATTCAGAATATATGAGAGTTCATATTGTACTTCTGGAAATTCAAGTTATGAAAATAATCCAAAGAGGTAAAGATTTTATGTACATATCTGTTCATTGTATCAGTATTTGTAATTTGAATAATTGAAAAATTTGATGAACACTAAGTATGGCAAGATTTAATTAATATTTGATAAACAAAACATGAAAAATATACTTCTGAGGAGGTTTATATGTGGGGGAATACTTTTGGTTACAATATTTAGAAAAAAAGAAAAAAAATGCAGGAAACAGACTCGAAGCCCCGTTGAGTAACTGTCAGAACACAGGGTGTCCAGAGCAAGGATTGAAGAGGGCGCAAGAAAATGGTAAACCATTGTAAAGATTAAACATTGTAAAGATTGTTACTTTCTTTTCTATATTCTGATTTTTTCACACTTATTATGTATTTTTATAATTCACTATTTACTGTAAGAATTATGTTCTTAGTATTATGTCTTTTTAGTAGCATGGAAAAATTTCCTACTCAAGTAGTAAGATTATGTGGCCTGTCAACTTGGAGGTCGCTGTTGGTCATTCTAATCTTACGTCTCTAAACTGCCTTGGGCACTTCACCTTCAGTTTTGGCGTCAGAAGTTCTTGTGGGTTAAGTCTGGTGCTGTTGTCACATCAGCCCCTTACCTGTAGGTGTTGTCACCTCAGCCCCTTACCTGGAAGGTGGGGAATGCCCTTCCCCATGCTCTTTTTTTGGCCTGGAAATGCTGCTGTTGCTTAGGTATGGAATAATTTTTTCATCTGAGCCATCTCACAAGTTATCTGTACTCTAATGTCAATGAGAAAATAGTTAAAGAATCTGTTACTTTGAGCCACAGAAATGCTTTTCTTTTCTTAAGCAGTGTCCTGTTTGACCTCAACCTAAGTCAGTTAACATAACTAAAAGGAAAAGGTCATAGGGAAATGATGAAATAAATGATTAGGCTTTCATGTGATGGAAAATCCTGTCACACCTAAAACCGTTTTCAAGGAATTTTCAGTGTCAGCTGAACATATTCATGATAAAATACTAATGTGAATTTAGTGAGACAAAAGATTACAGTGTTATCCAAATTGTAAATACTCAGAAATGAGTTTAGGAATGAATAATT
Organism: Condylura cristata; assembly: GCF_000260355.1. NCBI lineage: Eukaryota > Metazoa > Chordata > Mammalia > Eulipotyphla > Talpidae > Condylura > Condylura cristata. Next base: position 5,986,693 of record NW_004567119.1, on the reverse strand, counting down.
CTTGGCATTTTTCTGCCCTCCATCCCTATGAAGTTCTCTAATTTGCATGTATTGGTTTGACAGTTGGAGGGAAATTTTCTGAAAAAATGTAATTAATAAAATTAATTTTTATAAATGTATGTGTTTTTATAAGAATGCATATACAGATTCACACAGTGGGATACAACATGAGATAATATGTTGTCAAAATTAAAATTTGAAGTCAGCTTTGAATAGTTTTCTTTTGGTTACCACCATTCGAGTGTTTTTGAATTTGTCTTTGTATTTCCTGTGACCCGGGCAACCAGCGTTGCTGGGTGGACTGGTGAACAGCATGAAACCCCGGAGATAACATGAAAGCTTCGGGGTGGCAAGTCAGTGTTTGGGATGGTCTTGTTGATGGTTTAGGTAGTGATCAGTAGTTGTTAAGTAGCAGACCCTGAGTCTCAGGCTTCAGAGCTTGTGGGATGACTGTCACTCTAAAAATAATTAAAGCTGAGAAGGAAGGCTGGAAGTTCAGTTTTGACTCCTGGGATGCAACACAGAGAATCAAGCAAAGCTCTTCTGTTGGGACTTGTGGATAAGAAACTGGATATTGAACCAGTCACTGGATTAGAGCTTTGTCATCTACAGGAGATGAGGAGCCGTGCACTGGAAGGCCTGGTGGAGATTCCTGCATGAGCAGGAGGCTGACCTACCACATCACAGCCTCTTCTTGCCATCTCTCCTCTCCCCAAACCTCCCCGACCTATCTACCCCAGTCAGCCGCCCCTCCACTCATCCTCGGTGGATATCGCTCATAGTCTGCTAACCCCATAGATGGAGTCCGGTCTTAACTGCTGCTGCTATAATCTCTGACCCTGGTTGGAAGCCATTTCTTTCTCCTGGCAAATTGCCCTTGGAAATGGGTATTTGCTGAATTGCTGGAATGAAATGAAATGAAATGAAACAAAAGCCCTTACAGAGCAGCAGTATTTAAAAGTCCCTCTCCATACAGCAGTAAATTTCTGAAATAAAATTTTGATGCTTTGAAATTAAGCTTTGGCAATAAAACTTGCAAGTCATGTCCTTGCCAGGTTGTCGAGCTCAGGGAGGTCAGGTTGCCACCCAGGTCCTGTTCCTTTCTGAAAGTTTGTGGTTTGTTTCATGCCAGGAGTGAGATCCAAGTCAAAACATATTAATGTATGTGAAAACACCTGGTAAACAGTAAGGGTTTCTACAAATGTCAGTTATTATCATTATTGTCCTTCAATGTAGCAGTGGAAGGTGTTGAAGTGTGGGCAGGTGTCTGAAGGGCTGTGATGGAGGGGTGTCCAGTGGAGTGAGTGAGGGTCATGGTCATGAACTGGGTGTCCACGTGGATGCTGGACATGACTCGTCTCCATTTCAAGGTTTGTGCTTGTTTGTTTTAAAGAAATACGGAGATTTTGTTGAACTTGATCACACCTTTGCCTTTAGACTACTGTGATCATACCATTAAATATTATTACATGGTCCACTCCCTTCCTCCCTCCCTACTCTAGAGTTACATTTTCCTATTTCTCCTTCTCCCCTCAGTCATTTCCCATTTTCTGTTTAGGTTATGTATCATGATTATTTTTCGTTGTGCTTTCGTCTGCATTGCTTTTGGCTTATTTTTAGAGAAAAGGATGAGGGACAGAAAGAGAGAAATTGGTAGTTGCTCGATGGGGTTAGGGCATATGAAGTTAGAAATACGTGCTTTTAAAGAAGAAGAGAAAAAATATTGCTTTTATAGCCAATCAGATGAACTACATCAGTTTTCTGTTCTAGTTTGTGTTTCTTTATGTGTCCACTGGTTTTAAAAGTATGCCTATTGCAACTTTTTCTATTCCTCTAATCTTATAAAGAACATTTAAATGTTATCTATTAGGAAATGTGGCAGAACGAAGGGAAAAGAAAAACACCCTTCTATCGGACTATGGACTCTCAGGTTTTAAGTTTCAGGTTTACTTTAAGAAGTCCATTTTCTTTTTTCTTGTATAATTTTTTCCCCCCGCTCATCCTTTTACTATTTTCAAGTATAAAAAGTTAAGTGAAATTGCCTTTGAGAAATATCTTGAGCGTGGTAGAATAAAGGTACCATTATTAAAGTTATTAATACTGGCTTTATATTTGCCAAGTGTGTGCTGACTTTGGTACCACGGTGCTTGTGCCCTGGGGTCAGTGTTTGGGGGTGCTGTAAGCAGGACGGTGTCCCTGCTGCCCAGGCAGCCATCGTGGCTCTCCACAGACACAGTGCCCTAGGGGTCCAGGCTCAGCCGTCCTCTGCTGCGTCTGGACACTCCCCCTGGGCTGGCACATCTGTGCCCTTCCCCCCACCCCCGCCTCTCTGAATCTTGCATTGGTTTCTCTGTGACAATGTTTCTATAGGCTCTGTTCGAGTCTATACCAATCTTTCTGAACTTATGCTTTGTATATGCTGTACTTACATTTACCTCGCTTTCTCCTCTATTACTATGTATTTGTCTTCTGATGTAAGACAAATGCATCACTGCCTCCCACCTTGCCAGTGGATTTTTTCTGGGGGGGGCAGTCACTATCTTTTGGATAATTCCCTCCCCCACCTCTATTTTGTTGCCATTGCAATGTTTTACCCAAAGCAGAGCTTAGATATAGATTTGTTGACTGTTTATCCAACTACTGTTGTATAAAGTAGGGCACACCTGATTGATTAGTCATTAAATAGGTACTACTCTAGACAGGAATGGAATTAAAAATACAGGATTCTAATTTTAAATAATAAAGCATATTACTAAATATAAAATAGATTTTATTATAGAGCTACTTCATATTTGCATTAAATCGAGGCAATAGTATAGAGACGTCCTATATACATACAAACATTATTGACAGATTAGTGTGGCACATTTGATGTCATTGTGATGTAGTTAATGAACCAATTAGCAATCCATTATTATAAACTAGAAAAAATCTGACTTAACTCTTCCCTTAGTTTTTAGTAATGTCATTGTTCTTTTCCAGGAGTCTATGTAGGACAGCACATGGCACTTAGCTGTCAGACAGGCCTCAGAATCCTCTTTACTGTAACAGATCCTCCTTTCTCTTGAGTTGATGACCTTGACAGTTTTGAGACTTACTGGCAAGGTATTTTGTAGAATGTAAGTCAGTTTGGATTTGTCTGATATATTTTCATGATTAGATAGGAGTTATGCTTTTTTTTCCTTTTCTTTCTTTCTGTTTTATTTTTTTTTTCTTGGTGGATTGGTGGGAGGGGGAGGAAGATGGAGGCAAAGTGCCATTTTTGCCACACCACATTAAGGAGACTGTTACCAACACGACTTACCTCTGTTGACGTGGGCCTTGAGCGTCTGTCTGAAGATGATCTCTTCTCTATACAGTTACTGTTTTCTTTTACTTGTTCTCATGGTTCCCTTGAACATAAATCACATCCACTTCCTCCTCTACTTTGAATTTCCACGGCAGTGGTGAGGAACCTGCTTCCCTCCATCTTCACGTGTACTGACCTGTTCAGTTCTAGTGTGTGCATGTAACTGTCTGAATTGTAACTCACACGCTGTGAGAAATAGCCTTACCTGCTTGCCCTTTGTGTGTACTTCTTGCTGCTCTGAGACTCATTTCCAAAGTTCCTGAGGTAACACTGTCTCCCCTGCAACACTCACTGAATTCATTTCAGGCTTTGTGATACACTTAGATACTCTTCTTGTTACACATTTTTGTTACTTCCCTGGATTCCCAATTTCCAACATTTGTATAAAGGTTTACTCTTTGTGGTGTATGTTACATGGGTTTTGAAATATATACAAGTCATAAACTCACCATTATAGTATTATGCAAAATAGTTTAATCACCCTAAAAATACCATATATTTTACCTACTCATCCTCTCCTGTCCCCTTCTGAACCTCCAGCAACCACTGATTGTTTAAAATCTCTCTAGTCTTGCCCTTTCCAGAACCATATCTAACAGGAACCCCAGTCTGTAGCCTCTCCAGACAGGCTTCTTTCCCTCAGCAGGATCGGCTGACAGGTGTTTCTAGCATCTTATGGCCCAGCAGTGTTTGCTCCAGGCCAGTTGCTCTTGGCTCTGATGCTCTTCATTCGCTTGTCTTTACAGATTTTGGGGAGACACTTTTGATTGCAACATCAATTCTCTGATTTTTCTAAGGAGAGTTCTTGAGTTTTAATTTGGCCAGGTTTTTGCTAACTATAAGCATGGGACTTGCTGCTTCTAAGTTCTTTATGTGCCAGAGCAGAAGCTAAGATTCCCTGACATTTTTCTTAGCCTTAAAAGTCTTGAACTTTATTCTTGAAAAGCAATTTACTGGTTATTCTTTGTAGCCCAGTGGTGCACCTTCACCTGCCCCGAACTACTTCACTGCACCCTCTTCTTCACAACCTCCCACTGACCATTTGCCACTCAGAAAGTGCTGTTAATGCTGAGCCACCCAGGCAGTCGGTAAGAGGGAAGTGGAGGGTTGGGAGAAAGTAGACGATACGTTACGCGGTGTTCTACCCTTCTTATTCTTTCTATTGCATAATTTCTATCATTTTAATGTTTTGCAGAGTACACAGAGGATTCTAAATTTTTGCTTATCATAATCTCAATGTAGCAAAATGTTGTGTTTAAAAATATTAATCTTCCACAAGGGATACATAAAAGTGAAACTGGAAACTGAACACTGAGAAGAGGGGAAAGAAAGCCAAGTCAATAAAAATTGTCTGTGCGTGGTGATTCAATCCTCCTTCTGACATAAATATGGCCAACATGGAAGATCTCCAACTTAATTTTAAATAAGTTTGCTTTAAAAGACATTGGCAAGGCCAAAAGAAGGAACAGCGGTCCAGCTGAAGCTGGACTAGAGAAGGCCTGCTGAAGTGCTCTTAAAGGACAGTGCATACATTCTCATCACTACTTCTTATTTTCCACAGAAAGCCCATTCTTGCGAGGCTTCGTTTATCTGAGTTTGGTATTTGATACCCTTAGTATTGGAATGCCGATGTATATACACCTTCAGTGAAGATTTACATCTGCCTTATACAGATGCATTCTCACTGAACCTACATGTTCTATCCTTTACTTCCAGTTTCACTGAATCACAGATGGGGAATAGGTTCGCCTAATCCTGTCCCAACATGCTCTTTGTATTTGCATCTCCTCTGTGCTAATGAATGAACCTCCTGGCTCTTTTTGATGACAGGAAAGCTACATCCTTAGAAGAGGGCCCATCCATCCCTCCCTGGACAGCACCGGTGCCTGGGGAGGGGGGGGGGTTCCTGTACCATGACTGGACTATTCCCCTCTGTCTCTCTCCACATAGAGTGGGGGGGGGCTGTTCATGGCAAGATAACTGTGGGCGTGGGGGTGACCTACTTGCAGAAGGGACAGGGAGTCAGAGAGCAGATTCAGAAGGAGAAATGCCCACTCAGTCATCTCCTTGGGTGCATCTCTGAGGGAGCAACCTCACCCACTCCCATTTTCCTCCAGCCACAGAGTGCCTAACACCACCTCTGTCTCCTGGAAAAATCTGCCAGTTTGCAGACCTCTTCCTTGTACCTACAATACCAAGACAGTGGCTATGCATTGTTACAGCACCTTCTAGCTCACAGATACAGTATTATGAGATTGATTTCTCTGAAGCCTCTAAGGTCTTGAGATAAATGAGCTCATAGCCACTCTATATTCTCATTAATTTTATATCCGCAACCTAAAAAGGAACAATCAACGCAGCTTCTGGCACCTTTGCGAGAAGTATATTAAGGTCAGGTTCAGTCTAGACAAAATCAAATTTTGAGTTAAATTAAAAATTGTTTTCTAGAGTTTATAAATGTCTGGATTCCTTTGTGCTAATTGTATACATTCTCAGCATGTGTCGGTCAACAAAACTTTGCTTTTCTGTCTTCCTTTGCTCACTGTCTTGTATTTTGAGTGCCTTGTTGTGTCTACCCATGAAGCTTCATTTGAATCTACCGTCCCACTCAGTTCTCTGATATTCAACCCCAGTTGAAGCTCTCATTACCACTCTTCTGCAGTTCTGTTGAAGGTCAGAGATGAGAAACTGTACTTGATTTTATCACCTGTGAAGATGCAGATACTTAGCTTTATGGAATTGACATTAATAAACTGTGAAAATAATGTTCACTTTAAAGAAAAGATGTAATTCTCTATAAATGGAATCTGAACTTATTTAAGCTGTCACCAAGGTACCAGCAGTCACCCTGTGCTCTGCTCGCTTTGCTGTGAATGTAAATGCATGGTATTTATTTAGAGGGGAGCACCTTTCTCTAACACATGCTCGAGCCCTGGGCACCTCACACCCGCTGCAGGTGTGGTCTCTGCCCCAGACCTATCTCCCAGTCCCTGTCTGCTACCTGCCATCACCCTCTCACCACATGAGAGCAATATCTTCTTCTAGCTGTCTTTTCACCATCTTACTTTCCTTCATTCCCTCTATTCATTTTTATCTCATTTCAGTAGAATAAGAATCATGTAAGTGGTTTCTGGGTGCCTGTTGACTTGATATCTTATAAATATCCACAAACATAGTGGCTTAAGTGAGCACATATTTGCCATCCCATATTACTGTGAGTCAGCATCGGGGCAGGCTCAGCTCTGTCCTCTACTCTGCCTAGAAGGCTACTAGGACATATGCAAGGTATTGGTCACCCTGTGCTCTTTCTGGAGCTCAAGGTCAGGGTCCTCTTCCAAACTCATGTGGTCCTTGGCAGAAGACAGTTCTTTGGAATTGTGGGACTAAGCCCAAGAGACTAGGCCTCCTAGAGTTACCCATAACTCCCTGAGGTATGAATCTTTCCATTGACAGCTCACAAATGACTCTTTCAGGACCAGTGGAGAGTCAGGCTTGTTCTCCCCTCCAAGCTCTCCCCACTCTCTGTAATATAATCATGACCCTTTATTACTTTGCCAGTATTGATTAGGGGCTAGTCACGTGGGAGGAGTTTCACAAAAACCCCGACACCAGGAAGAGATAGCACTGGGGCCACCCTTTCCAGAGCATATAAAAATCCACAGTTGTAGAACCCTCTGTCTCTTCCTCAGTGGGCCTTTCCTTTCACATCGATTGCTAAGGCCACCAAACTTTGCACACGTGTGTGTGGGCATGCTTCCTCAGCTAGACTTGTGACATCTGTATTTCTCACCGCTTCTTGCTATTTCTGGAATGAGGCTGATTAAAAGCAACTGGGTTCCAGTCACTATTTGTGATCATCCTGAAGCCTGACCCCCGCCCCCTAGTTGCTACTAGTGGTCCATGCTTCTCACTTTGGCTCTGTACCTCATACACTCCGCTGGGATAGAACCAGGTCTTCTGGAGTCTGAAATTTATACCTCTGGAGGCCCATCTTGAGTAAGAGAACACAAAGCAATAATTTACAAGATTAGATACAAAAGTGAGTATTTAGAATGAGGTGAGGGAAGCCATGACTATATATTACTCCAACCTTGGAGATTTAGGTCTCCTGTTTCCTGAGCTGTCTATGTGTTCTTCCAGAAATGCTTATATAGCTATACTTCCTAGTTGCAGCCTGCTTTCCTTCTGTTCACTTAGAATCTTCTATCACTCTTGGCGGCTTCCAGTACCCAAAGGAGGCAGAGCAAGTGATGGGCCATGAAGCTTCATCAGTTCCTAGGTTTGTGGCTCTGCCTCTCTCTCCATGTGTCCTCACTATTCAACAGGTACTTCACGCATCACCAGTGTTGCCACCTCTAGCAGCTACTGGAATTCAGGGTTTCAGGCCCTCCTCACACCTGCTGCAGAAAACCCTACACGTGAGCAAGATCCTGGGTGATTTATATGCATGTTAGTGTTTGAGAAGCCCTGCTTCTTACTACCTCCCGCACAACACTATTCCTGCTGCAGGCTGCACCCAACTTGTCTTTTCTTGTCCAGAGCAAGTGGGTAATAGACCTTAGCCCACAGCTGGTAGCAATCTTGACAAGAAATAGTAAGAACACATCAAACTGCTTTAAATTAATACAAGTCTCCAGGGTCAGACAAATTACATCCTTGGGGTACAGAAAAATTTATAGCTGTGATTAGAGAAGTACTGCCAGTAATCTCTGAAGAATCACAGGGAACCAGAGAGGTGCCCTTTTTTCCAAAGGAAGAAAAAGATAAATCTGAAAATTACCCAGTAGTGAGTCTGACAGCAATTTCCTACAAAGTTCTGGAAGGAATCATTAAACAGGTAACCTGTCAGCTCTTTGAAATAGAAATTGTGATGACCAGAAATCATGCCAAATTAACATCTTTTGTTTTTCTCATATTGTGGTTCTTAAGAGTCAGAGGCCCTGGGAAAGTGACATGTGTGATAGCTTTGCTTTTAGGTAGGTATTTTTGACCCCCTAATGACGTCTTTATGGACCTTGTGTGCAATGTCCATGTGATACAGCCATGCACATCCATGGCTGGCTCAGTGGTTATCTTGTCTATGTTGACAAAAATAATTTGAGGAAGGAGTATAGTGGATCCCTGTGTCAGCCAGGGCTGAATTATGGAAGTACAGCCCCTGGGATGTATGAAATCAGCCTTTGTTATAGGGATTTGACCTTATGCAATTATGGGAACTGGTTGAAGTGTTTATGTAAGGCTGCTGCTTTTGCTAGCCCAGAATTTGGCATGCAGGAAGTCAGGGTGGATGTGAACAGGGAGAGCAAAGACAAGCTGGAATGTGTGTGGCGTCGGCATCCTGCTCCAGCCTCCAGGTTTCCAATTCGGACAGGGATGCTGAGGTCGAGATATGCACCTGGCCTGGGAGACAGAGAAGTGAAGGCAGTGTGGCCCTGCTGTAGAGGGTGGGGTGGCAGGGGAGGGGGGGCAGCTGGCAGATTCACGGCTCAGCCGTAGAAGCTGCAGATGTGCCTAGCCTGACGCCAACCTCCCTGTCTTAAATATGGCTGCTGCTTCACTTTCTCCTTCCAGTATCACCTAATATCTCTTGTGGCCTCTCATAGCTCAACTTGAAGGAAAGGAATTCTGGGACGTGTAGTTCCTACTTAGCTAAGCTGACATGGTTCCTAACTAATTCAGCCACAATGCTCTGCTCATCTTTCACCCTGATGATTGATTTTGACTAATGCAGAGAAGTGAATGGTAACGCACATGGAATGAAGCGATTCAAAGGAAAATCTCAATAAACCGATTTCACATATCAAGTAGCACAGTAAATGTTAGAGGCCCTTCTTGACCACACTCAGTGAACTGGCATCTCAGCCTCCACTATTGCCATAAATTCCTAGATCCTGCTTTATTTTTTCACAGTAGTTATTAGCATCTGCTGTATAGAACTCTTGATTTATTTACATTTTCTCACATCTAGCAAAGCAAGTTCCAGGACAGCAACACCATTGCTACTCTGCTCAACCCCTAGCACTAGAGTAGACTGGCATGTGGAAGGCATTCTGTAGTTCTGGAATGAATCGATCATGAAATTTAATCAATCAATCAATCAATCAAATGTTGAAGGATTAAAAACTAACTGCATAAGTATAACCGACAATGCCTAAACTAAAAGTGTGTAAAATGTTCATATCACTTTTTTCACAATCTTGTCTATTTTTTCACAATATAGGATTTCTCCCAAATTAAGAATAATTCAGGAGAGGAAATTTTTTTTTTTTTATGGCAAATAGAAATTTTCCAACTCACTTGGAAAATTAATATGTTTTCTTATATTAGTGAAAACAGAGGCAGTAATTTCACATTGGACTCTAAACGAAAGGAGAAGTGTGAATTTTTAAAAAGATTTATGCATAAGAACTGGGGTACAGGCCAGAAGTGCAAGAGCCATGAGAGAATACACCAGAGACAGAGTGGGGAGCAAAACAGGCAGATCAACAAAGTACACTGCTGAGGGGAGTAGTGAGTGGGTGGGTAGGAGAGGTCTGCTGCGCCATGTGGGTCATCTCCAGGGTGGGGGATTGAACTCGCACTGAGGTGGTCAAGGCCAGCTTCGCAGTGCTGCACTCCATCCCACCAGGGAGGGCCAGAGTGTAATATTTTTAAAAGACAAAGAGCTACCTTGTCTATAGAATAGAGAAGAAAAATTACATGGCCATATCAATTAATGGGAAAAAAGCATTTGGAAAAACCCAAAGACTGATGACCATTTATGATTAAAAACTTTCAACCCAAAGCATGAGTAGGGGAGAATTTCATCAACTTGATAAAGAATATCTCAAGAAACCTGCCATTAAGTTAAAACTTAATGGTAAGAAGCTGGATACTCCTAAGGTTTGGAGCAAGGCAAGGATGTCCAGTCTTCCCACTCCTATTCAAGCCTGGGAATTATAATTGCCAGTGGGAAACCCTGGCAATTATAGTAGACAAGAGAACAACACAATGAAAGGAAATGAGACACACACACACACACACACACACACGGATACATGGGTTTGCTTGCAAATTGCATGTTTGTCTATGCAAACACATTGTAAAAAATTTCCAAAGAATTGACAAAAACATTTCAGAAGAAATAATATAACAAGGAAAATATAAAAGACACATTTGTTTCCTTATATACAAGCACTTAACAATTGGAATTTTTAACTTTATAAAAATATCATTCAGGGCCCTCCCTGGTGGCGCAGCAGGTTAAAGCACAGCACTAAGAAGCTAAAGCCACTTCCACATGAGTTTGATCCCCGCCTGCCCCGGAGGTGACCACATGGCGCAGCAGACCTCTCCTGACCCGCCCGCTGCTCCCCTCAGCAGTGTATTTCATCGATCTGCCTGTTCTGCTCCCCACTCTGTGTCTGGTGAATCCTCTCACCCCCCTTTCACCTCTGGCCTGTACCCCAGTTCTGTATGCACAAATAAATAAATCTTAAAAAAATATATCATTCTGGCCCTCCCTGGTGGCGCAGCGGGTTAAAGCACAGCACTGAGAATCTAAAGCCGCTTCCGCATGAGTTCGATTCCCGCCTGCCCCGGAGGTGACCACATGGCGCGGCAGACCTCTCCTGACCCGCCCGCTGCTCCCCTCAGCAGTGTACTTCGTCGATCTGCCTGTTCTGCTCCCCACTCTGTGTCTGGTGAATCCTCTCACCCCCCTTTCACCTCTGGCCTGTACCCCAGTTCTGTATGCACAAATAAATAAATCTTTAAAAAAAAATATATATCATTCAAACTGCACATGGGCTTTGACTCTGCTGCTGCTTTCTGCTGAGGAGTGCTCTCCTAGTTCTAGGAGGCCGTGAACCGTTTCTAACAAATTCTGCCCTAGAAATGCAACACTTACGTGTGCATTTGAAAAAACATGTACAGGATCTACATGTGGAAGACTACAAACTAATGGGATAAGTCAAAGCCTATCTTAACAAATGTAGGATACTTCTGTATTTGTGGATTAGAAGTCTCGATGCTGTTAATATGTCAGCTCTTCCTGCCTGAAGTCCCAGTGTCTACTTTGTAGATACTGGCTGATTAATGGTTGATGTTTCCACAGGGCACTTAGTGGAGCCATATAGCAGCTGAAGAAGCAGCCATACCCCAGCAGCAATAAGCACCCAGCAGCTCCTCTTTTCTAATACAGTTTTCCCATATAAAAACCCCAGAGCACTAGGAGAAGTGGTTGATTTCAGATCTGGGGCAGGAAACACACAAAATGAGCCTAGAGAACCTTGTAATACCTTTTAAAGCAAGGAAGTACAAGAATTTAACCAAATCAAACAAACACAGTCCCTCAATGATGGGAATATTTCAAAATATACAAAAACCAACTGAAAGAGTTCCCAGTAGTCAAAGCTGGAAGAATTACAGAAACCAAGTAAACAAAGCAAACAAAGCAGTGGTGGATTATAATGCAAAGCATGCAATAAATATTGATGGACCCACGTAGATATAAACAAATAAATAGACAAATGATAAATTATAGGTGACAAAGATAAATACTCTATGCAAGTGAATCTCATACAATGTGTAGTCATATGTCACCTCCAAGGAGCTGGAACTTATCTTCCTACTCTATAAATATGGACTCTGTGTTATGAAATTACTCCAGAAATACTGTGTGGAAAGGTGGGGAGAAGAATAACTTCAGGTGGGAAGCTTGGCCCACAGAACACTGTCAGTAGCAGAGGTACACATTTTAATATGCACTTCTGATATGATTTACTGAAAAAGGAAATTTACTTCTGTGGTTCCTTTTTCTAAGCCTTTAATCTGTTCAATTGTGAGAAAAACATCAGACAAATCCTAATGAAGGACATATACAAAATACTTGCCCAGTATTCCTTAAAAATACCAAGAACATCCAAAGCAAGGCACAGACAAAGGGAACCTAATGCAATGTCACATTTAAATGGGATCCCCGACTTCAGGCTAAAAAAAAAAAGGAAATCTGAACAAAGTGTGGACTTTAGCTAATAACATTTAATGTATCAATAGAAGTTCATTAATTGTGACAAATCTACTAGAGTAATGTAAGTTATTAATAATAGGGGAAATTGAGTGTGCAGGGTATATGGACTCTCTCCCTTTGCAATTTTATTTAAGTCTAAAAACGTTTTAGAATGAAGAGTTCATTTTGAAAATGACAAGAGGTGCAGAAGACAAAATTCATGAGCAACTCTGGAAACCAGATGGAATGGAATGGCTGATCAAAAAATAGAGAATATTTACGAGGTACTTATAATTGAATAAATACTTATGAAATAGTTGTAGCCAGACGACTTCCAATTCCTGTCTTCAGATACTTTAGATGTATGTTTGGCATTGTGCTCAGTGCAATTTGCAGTAGCTGAAGAACAATAAATTCATCATAGTTATATGGAAGCAGATTTCAACTGAGATTGAAAGAAAAGTCAAGTTTGTGTTTATTAAAGCTGTGTGAGCTGGAGGAGTTACTGATCATCAAGTAGAGGCGAAAGGAATGTCGTGGTGAAGAACAGTTGGGCGAGAAGGAGCCCAAAGGCGCCTCACCTCTGATTGCAGTGATTACAGGTGTTTGCTCGAGCTCGTCTGTGATTGTACTGGTCCAGGTGGCCGCAGGCAGACGTCAGCAACTAGTTATTTTATTGTGACGTCCAGATGGCAAGTTTTTCTCTGATCAGCTTGGAATTACACAAACTAGTTTGAAGGGAGTAATAATTGTTGTGCATGGTGAGGAATGGGTGTAAGAAATGCCTTGGAGGTTCTACTTATGGGTTCTACTTATGTTCTCTTAGAACACTAACAAAAAGGTAAAGAAAATGAAAGGAAGTCAGAAAGCAAAACCCCACAGTGATTTTTATATTGACGTATCAACTCAGAGTTAAATACTCTCTGGTGGTAGACTGATGCTTTCTGCCATCTCCAAGGGGGTACGCAGCCGTTACTGTTATCCATCTACCAGATGGCTGTTACCCTCTGGAAATCCAGATCAATGTGCCTCTCCGCTGTGAAACAGCACCAATAGAGACTTTGGTTGCCGGCTTCTACTCCTGATGCAAGGGCCTTCTGTTACATGCTTCTAGGGTCATGCATTTCTTCACACTAACTACTTTTTGCTCTGTGGTAAAGGTTAACAACTTCTAGGAATACAGAAATGAATATGAAATTACAGTATCTCTATCTACAGTATTTGCTATCTAACGAGTACATACATGGATTAGTGGCCTTAACGACTCTCCTAAAAGCTATTCTCCGCACTATGGCCAGAGGAAATCCGCCAGCGCATAGTGCACACCACGGCCTTCCCTTCATAGAGCTCTCCGCGGCTCCTGCTTACGTTGAAAAGTACCGTTGCAACCACATCATCAGAAGGTCCGCGCAATCAGACTGCCAAGGAGCCGCCGACTTTCCTTCCTTCTCGCATCACTTTGCTGTGCTACAGGGAAAACCACCCACTTCCTGCCTCTAACGTGACAGGCTCGTTTGTGCCTGCTTGGGAATTTCGATTTGCTGTAGTTTCAGCTCAGAGTTTCCGGTCATCTCCTCCTTCTTAAGTCTTGAGAGAGGTCTCTTAAGCACGCTCAATCTGCCTCTCACGTGATCTTGTCTCGTTTCTAGCATCTCAGGTTGTCTGCTCTTTGGTGTTTGACTGACTGAAGACATCAGCTTCTGTCTTCTTGGCAGCCTCTCCTGCTCTCCCACACGGTGCGCTCCTTTGTACCCTGTGATGGACGGTTGCCGGCCTTGAAGCGGCTCCCCCTGGCAGTTCCCCAGGCTGGAGCGTGTGCCCCCTGGCGTGCCCTGGCAGACCTTAACGCTGATCTCAGCAGCGCCTGTCGGAGAGCTTGGCAAAGTACTGGTGCATCCACTGTGGTCTCCTTTGAATTCTGCCATCACTCCTTCTTCCCTCATTCTTTTTCTAATGAAATTGCTTGTTAGTTATAGGAAACTTAAATTCCTATTAAGAGTCTTTTAAAACTGAGATTGGGGAATTGATGAGGCCTATAATTGGTAAAAGCAACTCTGACCTAAGGTACTTGCCTGATGAAAGAATGTGGTAGGAGGGCAGTGGGAATAGTTTCACTTAATGGAGGAGATGAAGATTTGATGCTCATGGTGCCAGTTTATTAGGCAGGAAAACCGGTGCTATTAATTCACTGAAAAAATGATCTGCCAGAAAAGTTCATCTGCTTTACAAGCTGAGGGCTGCCTTAGGTCTTCTCGCACATTCCAACCCTCTTACTTATATTAATATGATTAAGAATTTATCTTTATGATGTATTTTTTCACTATATAGCATGAACATTGATAATGGACCCCAATCAATGACTTTATCCTGACTGAGAGGAAGCTTCAGTTCTTAAGCAAACGCTCAGACTCTCCTGGCCAAGAGACCATCTGATTCAAGTGAAGGGTTAGCAGAATTGTGAAAGCACCATGCAGCTGTTTCCACTGCTCCCAATAGAGCTTCCTCACACTGCCAGATTTTGAAGGTTGAGTCAAAGGTGCTACATCATGAAATTGATCTTTAACGATTTCCTATTTTCTATGACCCCCCATCTCCAACCCAACTTCACTTTACCTCTGGAGAGGTTCTGAGCCCCTTGATGAAGACTTTTGATCCCAAAGAAAAATTAGTCTGTTACTGTCCTATCTCCCCATCTGTGCTTCAAATGACCTGATTCTGCTGTTCCGACATCAGTGCATCCCTTCCTCAGTGCCTTTCCTCTAGAGCTAGATTAATGAAGAAAAACATAGATTTGTCAATGAGTAATAACACCTCACCATGTAGATCCAAAGATATTTGCGCTTTTAAAATAGAAATTCCTGGAGAGAATAATATCTGAAGAGTAATAAATCATCAGTGGTGGAATTTCAGGCACAACATTAATCCACATCAGATCCTGAAACACCCATCATGCACTTAATGTCTACTTTAATGATGATCCAGCAAATTAGTGGGGATTAAAAAGTGGTTGTAAGTGTCTTATAGTTTATTAAACTGTAACAGTTTACTTATGTGGGGTCTAGTTTCAATTTGAGACTCAGAAAATTTCTTGTGATATCTTGTGGAGAATTGCGGGACTCCCTGTGCATTTCTTACTTCCCCACATTTCTTACCTCCCCTTTGGCTGAGTTTACAATGCAAACAGCTTTTATGCACTCAGACTCATGCTGAACCTCTTACCTCAAGCACGCTGTGTCCATCATCTTTCTGTCTTAGACTTTCTCCTAGGTGGCAGGAAGCCACTAGATTCAATTGTGAGCCTAGCACAAAAATAAGGGAGATTTGACATTCTCAGGACGGCCCTCTGTAAGGTGACCACCCCAATTTACCTCCCTTGGATAAACAGTTATAGAGGGATTCTGGACACTGGAGTTCCCAGCAGAATCAAGCTTCCTTTCTGTATAGAAGCAGATGCAATACTTCACTTTTATTGAGCTCTGCCTCACTCCTTTCAGAGGCAACACCCAAGAAAAGTACTTACATACAAGATCTCATCAGGCCCTATTTTGGGGAAACCCAAGTTAAGCCAAGTAATACTCATCCCCACTATATGGGAAGCAGAGACTCAGACATTCTATCTCCATAAGGTGTTATTGCTGGAAAGTGAGGCAACTGAGCTTGAACTAAGCCTGGCTGGAGAGCTCACCTTCTTAACCACTGTTCCAAGCTGCATAAAGATTATCATAGATAGCAGCATTCTCAACTTGCATCATCTAAGCCACCTAATGCAAATTATGTTTAAACCGTGTAGTAGCTAAAGTTCATATTTCTCCCTAGGTTTAGAATACAAAATTACATAACTCCTTTGAAGTCCTATCCTCTTCCAAATAGAGTCCCAGTTTTTAGAACAAAATATTTGTTCTGGAGGAAGAATTGCATGGGAGAGTAACAGAGGAGATGTTAAAGTGCTGCATTACTTCCCATGCTTAAAAACTCAATTTTTAAGATTTCACAACAGAGGCCTGTAAGCAGTGGCAGTGTGAAAAGAAGAATGAGCATTTAGAGCATAATCTGGGACACCAGTGTTATCTGAGCCATTAAGTATTTCCATGACCTTGGGTGACTCAATTCCCCAATCTGCGTCTCTATTTCTTAAGGTTTAGAACAGACAGAATTAATGTACTTCATAGAATAAAGAAAAGGTGGCTATCCCAACTTTCTTTTAGTGTGAAGGACTCACTTAAGAATCTGCTGAAGTCCGTAATTAACTCTACTTAGTCTCTTTCTCAACACATATGTATTTGCCCAAGTTCACACATGATTCCCCTTGTGGTTCCAGGGGCTGGTGGTATCTATGGACTGGCTCTGCTTAAGAGCCCATGGGCGTGCTCTCTGAGTTCCCTTCCAACTCTAGTCTCATCTAATCTTAGGTAAAATAATGTTGTCAAATCATCCTATTTAAGATTTATATATTTTTAAGGTTTATTTATTTATGCATACAAGAATTGGGGTGTAGGCCAGAGGTGTGGGGGCAGGTTGAGAGGATTTACCAGAGACAGAGTGGGGACAGAACAGGCAGATCTACTGAAATACACTGCTGAGGAGAGTAGTGGGTGAGACAGGAGAGGTCTATGTGCCTGGGTGAGTCAGCTCCCTGGTCAGGGGTAGAACTTGTACTAAAGTGGCTGGTGATTGATAGCTGATAGCACTGAGACTTTAACCCCTGGCATCTAGGGAGGCCCTATATAAGATTTTTTTTTAATATTTATTTATTTGTACATACAGAAATGGGGTACAGGCCAGAGGCTCAGGAGTGGCGAGAGGCTTCACTAGAGACAGAGTGGGGAGAAGAACAGGCAGATCGATGAAGTAAACTGCTGAGGGGAGCAGTGGGCAGGTCAGGAGAGGTCTGCCATGCCATGTGGTCACCTCCGGGGCAGGCAGGAATCGAACTCATGCAGAAGTGCTTTAGCTTCTTGGTGTTGTGCTTTAACCCGCTGCACCACCAGGGAGGGCCTATTTAAGATTTTTATTTGCAAAAGGGTTTATATCTTTTGCTAACTATGAATGAATTATTTAATCAAAATCTTGGGTTTTTAGAGTAGTGAGAAATAGCCAAGATTTATATCTTTCTTGTGTCTTATTCTTTTGTTATTCTAGGTTGGAATATCTTTTAAACCAAAGATTGTGTAATATGTACATGATTGATTGATGGACTATGCCCTATAAACAATGTGTGCTGTACAATACAAATAGATTAAAACATTTTTAGAATATAATTGATTAAATAAATAGATATTCCTACATATTTCTATCACTTCTATAACTAGGAAGATTATTCAAATGTTAGACTATTCTGTTTTTCTATTGGAAGCTATATTGATTCACTGTCTCTATTTTCTTTGAAGAGAAAAGTCTCATTCAGTGAGAATCTAATGGGCTGTAGAAAGTGAATAGACCAACCTCAATGAACTAATATATTTATTGAAAAAAAAATGGAGTGCTTCGTTAACTGGAAAAAATGGTCATTTTGATTTATATTGTATTTGTAATTCATTTTCATAAAACCTGTGTCTTTTATTGACATTTTCCTATATACATTTTATAATTTAAACATCTAGCTTATAAAAGAGGAGTAATGATGATCAGAAAAACAATGCTCAATTTTAATCTAGTTTATATAAATAAAAGCAAGATGACATCCTATTGCTGTTGTATGGTTCAGTTAATGTTTCTCTTAGAATGATAGGAACTATGGTGATGTTAGCATGAAAATCCTATATGTGAATCTAATCAAACTAATCATATTTTGGTAATTTTGCTTGAGCCAAACTGACTTTCAGGTGATTGGAGGAGAGTCAGGAGATGAATCTATTCCAATCACAAAGACCGCTGTCCATTTTTCTATGGGTGTGATATTACAACTCTTTCTTCAAATACAAAGTAATTGTGCCAGTTTGATTTTGTGAGCTATGGTTGGAAGAGTGGTTTGATATAACACCCAGTGCACATTTGGACTCAGAACACACTCAGGTGACCACGGAGCTTTGTGTTGGATTTCATAGCATTGCAGGTCCAGTCTTTCAGCCTTCCTTCTGATAGCATCTTACCTTACAAATGCTTGTAGGTGTCATTCCTTGTCTCTCAGGGCCTATGGTTAAGCATTTCAGTATTCCCATTACCTTGCTAATCTCTGATGTTGGGTTACTCTACTATCTTTCTCCACTAGCCGGTAATCAATCACACTTGAAGAAAACCATGGGAACACTTTGTGGTCTGTATAGCATCATGCTCTCTTTTTTTCCCCTCAGTGTGGCTCAGTCTCTTAGTTATCTTTTAGGGACTTCTCTAAAATGTTTCTGAGGGAAGTTAAACCAAATATTTTTCACTATATTCAAATGCTTGGTTACTCACCTGCTCCCTGGAGAGAAGATATACTCTTCTTTATGAAGGTCATATACATCCCTGTTTAATGAGATAGTAGTTTCCTATGGCCTTCCTAATCAAGTCCAACTCCTTGGTATCATATTCCAACTTGATCCTCTTGCTTCAGCCCCCATGTTTTGGTGTGTGTAATTGGAGATTTCTGGTTTCTTAGGTTTTCTGAAGGAGCTCATATTTTTAGAGCAGATTCTGATCATCATTGGTGGTGGGAGGTAGAGGGTGGGAATAAAGAATGTGGGTATCATCTCCTTGGGAGCTGAATAATAAAGCAATTCCTGGAGACCTAGGGTGTCTCTCAAGAACATATCTTGGGGAATAATGGCTTTCTAAATTCTAATCTACTCCTGGGGCAACAGGTGCTTCCTCTTTTTTCTTGTCAAAATAAGATGGTTTTGTTCACAGGGTGGGGTCCCAGTATCATCAGAGTTCCAACTACTTTACATTTTTGTTTGAAAGTAACTAAACCATAAACTGATATCAGCTCAGCATGGTGCTGTGCCAGCTTTTCTATGACATTGGTCTTGAATTTTTCACTAACATATAAAGTAAGAAGTGACCTTTGAGGGTTAGTATCTGTTTGATGTATATGTTCATTCATATACTTTCAACAACCATTTTAAAGCGGTCAAGAAATGAACACAATACTTTTAGTTAAAAAGGGGCTTTTTTTGTTGTTTTTGATTTATTTGTAAGTTTTTACTTGCAATCTACAGATTAAATACAGCTTATATTTTGATTGTAAATTATATACTTTATTGTGTGCATGATTTTGTATGACATTAAAAAGGGAGGTAGAAAATATCTCATGAATGATCAAATTTTTTTTTCTGGAAAGAAAAATTTATGCTCTCATCAATTCAGTAATAAAATTAGCATTTTTCATAACTTTTTGAACTTGAAATTAAACATCTTACGATTGGATAAGCTCAAAGAATTTTAAACAGCAGATTAGAGAGCTTTTCAGGTGCTGTCAATGAGTGTATTTAATCATTCATTTCCTATAGAATTTTTTTGTTCCCTCCTCTAAAAGCTGGAAAAATTAATCTGTTTTGACCATTTACATTTTCATTTCATTTAACATGACCTTTTAATGAAGCAAATTTTGTGTTATTGTTTTTGGAAAATTCCCTAGCTGCAGAGAGGCATAAGTATAGCAATAGAACCTTAGTTGAAATTCGTTCTCGCCTCACTTTTACTCAGGTATATAGTTAGCACATTGATTTCTGATTACTCTTTTCCGGTTTCCTCATGATAGTCTTTATTCTTCCTTTAGAAAATCAGCAAGTATGAGGTTGAATATATTTATGATTTCTGAGTTCTTCCTTAAGACATGATATGAGGTTGAAATTCCAAATCGTGTGTCA
>NW_004567119.1:5938398-5966330 GCF_000260355.1 Condylura cristata | reverse complement strand
AGCAGTGGGCGGGTCAGGAGGGGTCTGCGGTGCCATGTGGTCTCCTCCGGGGCAAGCGGGGATTGAACTCATGAGGAAGTGGCTTAAGCTTCTCAGTGCTGTGTTTTAACCTGCTGCACCACCAGGGAGGGCCAAGTCTGTCAAATTTATTTCATAAATAATTATTTATTATTTTGTACAAAGTTATGAAAGTTTTCTTTTAGTGCTGACAAGTTAATATACTTTGGAAAAAACACTTATGTTAAATTATAAACCTTGAATCATTATTCCCAGTATTTACTTGTGCTTCAAGTAAGAATGTAAATAGGAGCAGGCAGAAATTGATGCTTAGAAAATTTATGTGGCGCAGCAAAGACTAAGATTTTGTGCTTGTTCTAATCCTCTTCTGTCGGGTGTACATGACCTCTTCAAATGCATGCGCCTTACCAGAGGCGGCATTTGACTGTGATGATTAAAGACGATTTACTTAGTTGCTGTCCTTGTGTTGTCGTTCAGCATGCAGCAGTGGACTAGATTTAGGCTAACCATGCATGGAAATTCATGGAAAATTTGGGTTGTCTTGCTGCAAAATGCTTCTGTAGGGTTGTTTTACTGGCCATAAACTGTCCATAACCCATCGTATGCAGTTCACTTAATATAATATCTGAAAAACAGTCGATGAATGCAGTCATCTGCCTCTGTCCATATGTGAACAGCAGAAACAACCAGGCGTCACAAGTGCTTGGTCAGCTTCACAGTGACTTTCTCTGACACAGAAAGTTACTGTAAATATTCCCCATGGCAGAATGATGAGACACACTATGAACAATTTTTAGGAAAATTAAAAATTAATAAAAAAATAACAGTTTTCTGGAAAAATTGTCATGAATTCTAAAATGGACACATTTCTCAACCTTGACCACACAGTAATGTGTTGTTTTGTATGGAAAGGCTTTCATGCTAATAGTTTAAAATAAATTTAGGGATACTCACTTCTTAACTTCTCAAAGAGGGGAATCAGTATCCAAAAATGACAAGAGGGACCTACACACAAAAACTTAGACCAGTTTTCCAATGCGTTTTCTGAAGAACAAGGGACTTTTGTTAGCATGGTTAGGAGAGAAAATGAAAATAAAGCAGACATATTAAAAAATGTTTAAGAAGATGTAGAATTTTTTAGCCAATAACAAAAAGATTACTTCTTTTCTTGACAACGTATTACGTATTTCATGAAAAATACATAAGGTTTATACTGTATTATCCGGAAGCTACTTGCTGCGGTCCTGGCCCAGATGAGCTCCGTGTGTGCACGCGCGTGTGCGCGCTAGTGCCGCATGATGGGGTGCACATAAGTCAGAAGTGGTAAGAGTTTGTTGTAGCGGGTCAACATGGTGTTGGGACTGTTGTTCATTTTGGGGGACTGTTCATCCCTGCTTTGGGGAATATGTTCAAGGAAGGACACTCGAAGGTCAGAACTTGTCACTGAAATGTAAAGAATGACTTCAATTTAAGCAGAGGAGGGGGAGTGGGGTCCGGGGGGGTGGTGTTGAAAGCAATACCTTAGATGCGGTGATGTCGTTGCTTGGCCGCAGACCCTGAGAGCACGGGTTGTTGAGAGCGCACTTTCCTTCACAAAACTTACTGGTGGTGATTTTATTCCACAGTTATTGCAAGAGCAGTTGGAATCACTAAAATAATAAAATTCACTTTTTTTTTTTTTACAATTAACACTTCTTACATGTTAGGTTTCTTTTTAACATGGCTATATCATTTTTTGAGTCAATTTTGAAAGAATTTTCAGCATAATTTATTATTCTTTAAGAGTACCCTGCTTCTTCAGCATAATTGATTTCTTCTTTGGAATTAACTGTGAAAGCTTTTATGAAGTTAACACTAACTTCAGGTATTCTGTTGGTCATTCATGTAAAATTGCCAGTTTGTATAACAATAACCTTTCATAATAATTTATGTATTTTGCTATATTTTTCTACCAAGTCACCTGATTTTTCATTCTTCTCTGTGTATCTCTTTTGTTAGGTGAAGAAATTTCCTTTGTCTTTTTTGAGTGTGATGGTGGCAGGGAAGCTGTTAAAATGATTTATTGCCATTTTTTTATATGATAGCACAAGAATAGCATTTTCCAGACTTGTTTGGGCAGGGGGATTATGTTCTCAACTCCATGATACTATCTACTTAATTAGAAAGGTGAGTTTCTGGATATTTGTGAACTTTGGGAGTTGTGTATTTAGTGGCTACGCTGACAGGTCTGGCTTTGAGGTACTTGAGCTTGACTTTAATTATTTAAGTTGAAATATCATTGGATATGTTACAACAAACAGATTTTCTGCTTTTCTTTTCTCAGGGAAGAGAATAGGAGACATTTCCTATTTTTTTTTTTTTTACTTGCTTTTTTCCCCCCTGCCCTTTGGAGAGCTGAATTAAAAGCCCGTGTTATTTTCTTGTTCCTCGTTATCTGAGTTTGCATAGAAGTGCTTCATGGCATAATTAGAAGAAAGGCTCTATAATAAGATGTTGGCTCAGGTTTACTTTTATGATCATGGGCAAATCACTGCAATTCATTGCAACTCAAGGTTTTGTTTTCTGTTTATTTAAGTTATGTTGTCTACCATAGGCATGGAATTTTGGAAGAAGTTAGTGAGAAAATTTTAGAAATTAGACACAATTCTTTTTAAAGATTTATTTATTTATGCACACAGAACTGGGGTACAGGCCAGAGGTGCAGGGGAGGAGAGGGGATTCACCAGAGAGAGAGAGAGTGGGGAGCAGAACAGGCAGACTGTTGAAGTACACTGCTGAGGGGAGCAGCTGGCAGGTCAGGAGAGGTCTGCATGCTATACGGATCACCTCCAGGGTTGGGATCAAACTCATGGTGAAGTGGCTTTAGCTTCTTAGGGCTGTGCTTTAACTCACTGCGCCACCAGAGAGGGCCCTAGACACATATAATTTTTATGCAAAACATACATATGTGCTTGCAAAATAAAGACAAAGCAGAAAGTGTTCACACAACCAGAGCTAACATAGGGTGGAGTGTTGCTTTCCCAGGATAGACGTTTACTTGAGCTGAGGAGAAAGGAGACTTGAGAAGGACATACTTGATGGGTTGTTGTGTAGAGTTTGAGTTTTGAGAGCTGTGAAAAATAGAAGAAACTGAGAAAGAACAACTTTATTATAAAGTCTTATAGTCACTAGATTTTGGGTTTACAAGGAAAGTAGTTCAGTTTAATTGAATCATAGATGAATCAAGTATAATGATGAAAAATTAGGGAGAAAATATAAATTGGTAAAAGATAATAGAAGTTCTGGAACACAAAACAGAGAGTAGTATTTGTTTTGTGACCTTGAAGCATTGGGTTGTCACAAAAAAAAAAAAAAAAGGAGCAACATTGGTGACATTTAGTCTTAAGTCCTATCTCTCTACTTAATATTTAAGTGTTTAAGGTGAAGTTTCAAATGTTGGGTTTCTTGCCTGTGTTAAGATTAACAATATCACCCTGCTGTGTTGTTGCAAGAATTAGGGGTGTTGTCTGTGCATGAAGGTTTGAAAAGAAGTAGTTGTTCACTAAAGCTTAGCAACTGATACCCAGAGAACGAAACGCTGTTAATGGGTGAATTCCAAGGTTGCTTTCTGTGCTGTGTTCCTGTGATCCTTAAGTGATAGATTTACTTTGAGAATCACAGACTTATTGACCAAGGTAACCTCAAAGGTAACCTCTTAGTCCACTTACTGCTGAGGGCAAAGGCCTCCATTACAAGCTTCCTTGTGTTTTGAATGTCAGTCATCTGATCTCTTGGTGGAACTTGCAGTTATGAGAAAATTGCACGTTTAAAAAGCAGTCCTCCCCATTGCTAACATTTAATGACTTAGAAGATTTCTTTATATTGATCTAAAACTTGCTAACCTTACACATTGGATCACTAATTATTCTAGAGCTATCAAATAAGAGCATCTCTTCCACATGACAAATTTCAAATATCACCACGTGTACATAATTTTCTTTTAGATTACTTCTGTGTACTTTAATTTCTAGACCAACTGTCCTTGAATCTTACATCTGTTTTTTACCTAATGACTGATAAGAATCCTCATTCTCTTACTTATGTGTTTATTCCAACTTTTAAGTGTTTTTTTTGAACCTGTGATTCCAAGAATTAAGTAAATAAATAACCACCGATGAGACCTACTTAGAGATAATTCAGCAGACCTTGCTTTATCTAGAGTATACATCAGTTCATCAGCTACTGCCTGTGGATTTTTTAAAAAAGATTTATTTGTTCATACAGAACTGGGGTGCAGGCCAGAGATGCTGGAGTGGTGAAGGATTCACCAGAGACAGAGTGGGGGGCAGAACAGGCAGATCTTCGAAGTACATGAGGCAGTGACTTTAGCTACTTAGTGCTGTGCTTCAACCTGCTGCGCCACAGGGAGGGCCTGCCTGTGGAATTTTACACAAGCACAAAGTCGGGTCCAACTGGAAAATATTTGAATTGGAACTGGGTGCTGCTATTTGTACTTTCATAGATACTGATAATTTTGATATGTAGCTCAGAATGAAGATTACCTATCTAGATATGCTATTCAAGTCTAATGCTGGAACAAATTCTAGAAATAGGGTCACTTCCCCAGAAGTCAAGAAAGGATCTAATACCTGGTTAAAAATGGGGTTTCATGAACATGGCCCAAACAAAGCTGGAATTCTATGAGTAAGGGAGAAGGTGGCTATAGGGAGAGTTTCTGGGTAAGCAACTAGCGGTGCTCGGCATATTGCTAAAGGACACCAGCGCTTGCTTTCTTCAGAGAGTAGATGTTATTATGCCACTGAAAATGATCAAAGTCTTTGCGATGCTGTGAATGGCGGCTTGCTGCTGAAGATCAAACACCATTTTATTGGGCAGAGGTAAAAGAATAAGCTAGTGTGCCGACCACAATTTGATTTTTCTTTAAAACAAAAAAATCGAAGCCTAACTTTTAAAAATCAGTTGTGTGTGGCTCTGGGGTGTTGCACTTTGTAATTTGGGCTGTGGGTCATGGTGCCCTCTCTTTGCTGAAAAGGGTGGACCCAGTCACAGCTGCAGCTTTTCAAGGCAACAGTGCCTTGATTTTTCAGTTTTCCCTTCAGTCTGACAGCCTTACAACAACTCTTTTAAAGAGGAGCTAAAATTATGGTTTTGCAATTGAGAAGTAATGGGGAAAAAAGGGCTAATTGAGCTCTCTGACAGAGCAAAGTATCTGAGAAAGAAAATATAATCTTCAAAGAGCTGGATAATTAAGCGCAAATTAAAGATGTGTTTGGAAAAGTTCATAAAAAGTCAATGTAATATTTCTAATTGACCCAAGTGAAATCCAGAGTTAGGAAACGGAGAAATTGGCATAGACATAGCATATAGTCTGAGGAATTCGTGCACTGCGAATTAATTAGTGCCTTTCCAAGAGCAAACCTGAGGTGAGTGAAGATCTATGGCTTTTCCTTGATTTCAGCCCTAACTTGAAGAAGTAACTGACAGATTTATGAGAACAGATAGAACAGAAATGTGAGGCATCGACAGAAGAAAACAAAACCAGCAAAAGGAGTTTCCATTTATTGCGAGAACTATGTGCAGAGAATTTACCTGCGTTGTTTCATTTAGTACTTGTAGCCCTCGGAGGCAGATGGAATGTGAGGCAGCATCACCATGAAGAACTGCGCAATTAATTTTAAATTGTAATGTGCCATTCTAACGCTAGATGTTTTCAGTCCACGTTCTGCATGCACCGTCCTCTGTTGTTGGGCACGCGGCTCTCTCAATTTTAAGGTGTCGATACCAAAACCCATGCATAGGTCAGAGCTTAGCTAGATGAGAATTATTAAGCAGTTTTACCTGATATTTATCCCCAAAGCCTCATTGTATTTATAAATACAGTAAAACAAGAATAATTTGCAAAATAAACTCAGGAGCCACATCATTCCCTGAGACTGAACCTGTTCCTATTGCTGATGTACATCTGTATGTGAAGTTAGCAATTGGTAGGACAATACCCTCCCTCCCACCAAGGTCATTTCAATAATTTTGAAATATTTTATGTTCAGTTCTTTGGTTTTTGGGAGATGATGCATCCTGATGGTTAGCATAGAATAGAGCTCCATTTAAGATACTGCTCCAAGAATTCTTAAGCCTTGATGTAGCATAACTGAATAAAAGATTCAGCCTGATGGAAAATATTGGTGTGGACAGGGTGGGGCCATAGAAGGTAAGAAAAAGCCTCTAAGTGAGACCTCTAAGTGAGCTTGGCGTCTCCACAATCAAGCACACTGTTTGGGTCCCAAGCAATTATTTTTTCTGCTTCTCAGCACTCGGGGTCACCATTGCTTCAGCCCAAATAAAGAAACTCATTAGTAAAAGATGTCCTGGAGAACAGCATGACTCATTTAGATGAGAAATTGAAGGCAAAGAAACCCCTTGCTAATAGTATTCAGGAGTTATTTCTGAGAAAAGAAGAGATACAAGGGGGATTATTATAGGTATAAAGGGAAATTCTGAATGAAAAATTCGTACCCTTCTCCATTCCAGATCTGCTGGTTTGGAAATGAGCACCGTCTCCACAAAGACCATTAAATACGACCTTCCTTAGAACTCTGCCAGTGTTGTTCTTATTTTTCAGTTGTTGAAGGTAGAAATCAGTCACCAAGGTAATGCATTCTCAGGTTTTCTTTGGAATTGGTAGGACGAGTAGTGGGCATTTGTGTAAAAAGGAAGAAAAGGCAGGAGCAGGGCAATTAGACTGGGATTTCAGGCAGGTGGTAACAAGACATCCTCAGAGTTTTTCAATCATTACACATAATAAGCAGCCTAGATTTTTTGGTAGCGATTTGTACGTGTACACAAAAATGATACTGAAATAGTTCTTAAATATTTTCTTTGTCACAGATATATTGATTTAAGGCTCATCTTGTTTTTCTTTTTGTTTGTTTTCATAGTTGGGGGTGGGCAACTATTAGAAAATGTTTTATTTCCTCTTTGAGAAGTATATTCTACTCTAGATGAGTTTTCAATAGAAAATTCACCTGAAAACAGAGTTGTGAAATATTTCAGGTTTTTCTATTTGAAAACACATACATGCCCAAGTGTCCCCTGATCCAAGCACACATCAAATATGGGCAAAAAGAGGTAGGAAGAGAAAGGAATCAATATGCAGATTTACTTTGAGAGGTTCTTCTGGGCTGCCCTGGTATTTGTCACCTCAGCTGGACTGCTGATGATCAGGCTTCCCTCTAAAGTGGATGAAACATCCTAAGTAATCCAGCAAACTCCAAGTCACAAGTTGTGTTGAATGTGCTGAAATAGGCCAAATACCAAAAAATGATGCACTGTGTGACTGCTGTTGCCCTGTTGTGTACCGGTATAAAAGTAAGGGTTTGAAATTTTAAAACATAAGGCATCTTACTAGTGTGAGGTGGAAGCAATTGATGCCAGGACAGGTCTGATTGTTGCAAGTACAGCTTCTAAACTATTGCTACTACTATTTTTGCAGCATTACATCTCTGTATTATCCTGATTAAAAAAAAATATATGTTTTAGACATTTCTAGGTCTGTCAGAATGTAGACGTGATCGATCATGTGTCCTCTGGCTTAGCGCTCTTCTCTGCACACAGCTATTTCCTGGGAGGGGGTGGTGGTGAGGGTGGGGTGCAGGCTGGGGATTACATTCTCTCTTCTGAACCAAATCTATAGATCCTAACTCAGTGCCTGGCTCAAAGGAACACGTGGGCTGTGCTTCCTGGGTTGCTGAATTCTAGTAACTCCCCATTCATGTGTGCTGGCTGTTCCTTCCCTCTTTCAGAGAAAAAGGGAAAAATTGGTTTTCTTTGAAGACTTCTCAGAATGTTCAGGAAAATGTAACCAATAAAAAAAGACACATCTGGTTCTCCTTAGTTGGGGAATTTATAGGAGGTAGTCTCAGCTGTCAGGCCATGGGTAGCTGATAACATAAAATAGGATGTTATCAAAACCATTCCAGAGGATCTGGAAGACTCCTGCCAGCTGTGTTTTGTGACTCTCCCAAGGACAAAAGAAGAGCTCATTATGTCCAGAATTTCCCCAGCTAGTTTCTTAAAATCAAACAGTAAAACTGCAGAAGGACAAAGCCTCCTTTTTCTTCTCCAGCAACCAGCAGGGTGTTCACTTTTGACACACAGAAGACAGACCGTTCCAAGCCTCAGAGACCAGGGGCAGCAAGTCAGGCTGTGATTATTGACAGCAGACAAGGAAAGACCCGGCAGGACTTTAGGGTCAATAATGAGGAAACTGAGGACATGTAGGAACAACTCTCCTCATTGGTGAGTGTTGAGGCTGATGTTTAAAGATACCAGGGTGGCTTCTTCCTGCATTAGACTGCCATTTCCCAGGCCTGCGTTCCCCTGTCTAGGCAGCATCTGGGGCCTCCTAAATCTCTGCTCTTCACATGGAACAGCGTCATTTTCTTTTGCAGCCTCATATGATGTGATTCACTGACCTTCATCTTTGCTTGCTGACTTCCATTCTAGGGATTTGAATAAGTCTCTCTCCATACTCAGGTCTCATAATCTCCTCAGCTAAGATGTCCTTAGGCTTGAGGTGGTGGGGCTTTAGCCCTTTGGGAGGTGAGGCCCCCTAATCAAGTTCCAGATCTTAAAATGTAAAATTGTTACAATAGAACATTTGCTTGAAAGTCACGTAAGATTCTATTCAGACTGCTACAATAAATTATCATAGACTGGGTATTTACAAACAGCAAAAATTAAGTTTTATGGTTCTGGAGGCTGGAAGTCTGAGGTCAGGCAGTGTTACATTCTGGTGAGGAGCCTCTTCTGGGTCCTCAAATTCTCACTGTACCTTCAGGTGGCAGAGAGAGTGGAGAGAGCGGGAGAACGAGTGCGCGCACTGACTGTCTCTTTTCTATTTTTTTTCCTGTTTATTATTTAAAATATTTTTTTGGGTTAATATGGGTTCACATCACAGTTTGCATTATAGAAGAACAGCGGCCCCCCCCGCCCCCCAATTCGGGTATTGTTGCCTAAGTGCACGCTTTGCCTAAGAGCACATACTCCACCACCATAGACCCCGTGTTCCCTTCCTTTTCTCTCCCCTCACCCTTACCCCACGGTCAGTTTCCGAGGGTCAGTTTTCCAGTTTGCCTGCCTCTTTCTAAGAGTACTTATCCCACTCAGGGGGGACGCCCCACTACGTGCTCGTCACCTCTCAAGGCCCCACCTCCAAACACCATTACATTGAGGATTAGGTTTCAACAAGTGAATTTTGGGGATGCAGACATTCATTGCACAGCAGGATCTTCATGGATCTGATGTGCTCTGGGGAGAGTGAAGTAGCGGCTGAACTATGTGGAGAAATATTAGAAGTGGGAACACGAAGTATGCAGTGAGGCAAGAAGCCACCTGCGTTTCTAGTGAGTTGTGTCTCGTGCACAGTGTGCCAGCGCTTGCTTGGTGGACCAGCGCTTCCTGGGTCTCGGGACGTTTTCTATGAGTTTATCTACTCCTTCTGTCTAAGTGACTTTGTTTATTGATTTTAAAAATCAGAGTCAAATATGGGGTCAATGACGACACCACAGTATCTGCCACATCTAGCTTGGTTAACTGCCAATCACGGATTTGTGCATCCTGGCAGACTTCAAGGGAGTTACTTTTCTTCCCAGCTCCATGTGGGAGCCAAAGTCACGCAAGAGGAGAGCCAGAGGATGGAGCTGGGTAGAGGATCATAAATCATGGGAGTAGGAGTGTTCGAGGATGCCTTTTTGGGACTAGAAATTATATAATACGTGGTGGGTCACTGCTTGTTACGCCTCACACAATTAGACTTAATTCCTTGTCACTACCTAATGCCCAGTCCATACTTAAATATTTCTTTATTTTCCTATGGTCAAAAAGTTAATCCTTCCTTGACACTATATGCTCAATTAAGTTATTTTTTTTTCTTATCTCAGTTACCTGTATGTTATAAAGGCATTCAAAAGTCAATGCAAGGACACAAGGTAGTCAAGAAATTTGACAGCATAACATTTTGTCTTATATTTAAAGATAGAAATAGGCATTTTTTTTTACATTAGTTTACTGGTTTAGAAGCTTATTTTGATGGCTTTTAACTATGGTTATTTCTTTGTGTTTGAAGGTTTTTTTTTAATTATCATACTGGGAGTAGGTTGTTGCGATTGGTGGTGGTGGAAACAAGAACCCCCTATTACTACCATTATATCTTTCTGGAATCTCACCAGGTCAACTTACACAAGAAGCCAGAAAACCCTAGGGCACGTTATAAGTGAATACCTGAGAACCAAAGAAATTTGAGAAGTCACAAAGGAATTGAGATCAACGTTGTGGAGTAACACAGCATAAAATCTCCTAGGACTTTGAGAAAATAGTAGCAACTCCACTATTGATCTTTTAACACAGGCACGCACATTGACATTTACAAGGCTGCCCACCAGGGTTAAAGCATGTCAATTCTGCCCATTTCCAATTCATGGCATTTGTAGTCACTTGTGGAGAATACAGCACTTGCAAACAAATAGCTTTCCAGACAAGAAGAGAATCTTCTGTTTTAAGTCCTTAATAGTTAATTCAGTAACAGTCAGTAACATTGCAGTCAGTAAAGCTGATAGAGACAGTGAAGCTCTCAGTAATCATTTTAACAGACTGAAATCCTTAGTGGGAAAACTGATAAGCCTATCTTTCACAGTACCTAGGGAAATAAATTAACCAAAGCAAGGATTAAGAAAATCTGCAGTTGGAGGAATGTATTATCTAAAGCAGATTTCCTAAACGTCAGTATGCCTAAGATCACCTGAGGTTCTTGTTAAAATGAAGGTTCTGACTCAGTTGGTCTCGGGTGACACCTGGGATTTTCAGTTCTACCCAGCTCCCAGATAATGGTGATGCTCCTGGTTTATGGAATACCCATAATGTAAATTGCCTTAAAAATACTTTAGGTTCAAGTCTAGTGTGTTAACAATTCTAATGAATGCATGAAAATATAGAAAATAACAAAAATACACAGCCTTTTTGGGGACAACATATATTTAAGGTAAGATGGGAGACTTTGCAGTAAGAACTAAGTAATTTAAATGATAAAACATGCCAGACCATGTACCTTCCTGAAGGCACAGAGATACAGTACCTCAGCAGGGGAGCCAAGGAATTAGATTGGTAGCATCAGTCTGCTGTCACTCCGCCTTTGCTGATTGGCTCTGTGGCCCAGGGTCAACCACAGGTCAATTTTTGCTTCTCTTTCCTCATCTCTAAAATGGAATTATGGTGTATTTAGGCGTTAAGGCTCTTTTTAGTATTAAATATGTAAGCAGACAATTCAGAACAATTCCTAGCTTATATTTACCACTACTGAATGTTTGTTTTTATGTCTACAACAGCAATAAGGTACTTCTAAGCTAATTAAGACTAAGAGTTTTAAAAAATAGTTTTCAGAAGGTAGAATTTTTCTTGAGTCCAGTTTCTTGCTGAATTGCCTGTGGAAATATTTTATTTGAGTAAACAACAAAGACTGAAACTTATGGTTAAGCAAATAAAGCTTCCAGTGAAATTACTATATACTATTTAGAGAAGAATGCTTTCATTGACTAAATGGTCAGAATATTAAAAATATATTAAAATTTACGATTACTTCTAGTATCCAATTTTTAGTATGATTTCAACCTGGTGGTTGACTTTTCATTATTGTTAGAATGACAATTATCAAAAAGTTAAGAAACAGCCAGCAGTGGTGGAGATGTGATGAGAGGAAGCCCTTTTGCATTATTGCTGGAAATGTAGATCGTGCAGTCCATATAGACAACATATGGCATTTTCTCAAAAAATTAAAACTACCATATGATTCAAACACTCTAATTCTGGTTATTTAGCCAAAGAAAACACAACCACTGATTCAAAAAGACTACCATTTTTTCCTCTCTACTTGGCTTCCTTGTTCTGTTTGATTAGTAGGCATCTACTTTAATATTCTGTTGCATGAGTCATTATTTGATGCATGAATTGCAAGTTTCCCCACGTTCTGTGGTTTGCCATTTCATCCTCTGCTTGGCCTTTACTGATGAATAGATGTCCTTAACTTAAATGCATTCAGACACCATGGTCTCCCTTTAGTTACCACTTCTGTGCTGTGTTAAGAAATGGTTATCTCCCCCAAGGGGAGAGATCGTTGCCTAAAGCTTAATTGTGTTAGCATCCACATTTAGCAATATAATCTTCGGAATCTGATTTTTTGCATGTGTAGGAGTGAAGACTCACTTTTTGTCTGAAATAAATAGATAATTCATTCAGTGTCATTTAGCAGAGATTGCCCTTTCTTCTCTCTTCTCCATCATCAAACTTGCCATAATTTACTTGTGTAATTAGTTGTCATAATTGGTATGGGTTTGTTTCTGGGTTCTGTTTTGTTCCATATGTCTATATTCTGTTTTTAATACCAATTACTCATTATGTTAATTATAAAAGCTTTAGAATAAATCTGATATTTGGTAATTGAAGGCCTCCAGCTTTGTTCTTCTTTAATATTGTCTTGGCTAATCTTGGCTCTTTGCAGTTCTGTATAAATGTTGGCTTATTAATTTAAAATGTTAAAAGCAAACTACTGGAATTTGATTGTGATTACACTGAATTCATGGATCAATTTGTGGAGAAGTGGTATCCTTATCATGTTGAATCTTCCCATTTCTGAGCATGACACATTTGTCTGCTTTATTTCCTCTAAATAATATTCTGTAGATTTTTGGTAGAAATCATGAACATCTGCTAAACTTATTTTAGGGTATTTGAAAGTTTTAGCTCTAATTTCAATGACCTGATTTCTATTTTTTATTTTTCTTTGATAAATAATGTCAATTATAAATCAATAGCAAGTAGACTTTTGTATAATATTCCTAAATTCAGTATTCTTGCTAAAATTGCTAACTAAGTCTAATAATCTTTATGTGGACTCATAATTATTTTAATTTTAAGTCTATTTCCATATTCATTGAAGGAAATAGAATTAAAATTATTATCTCTACTAGTGTTTTAATTGAAAATAAAATTGGAATTTTAATTTTTAGATATTAACTGAATAATAGTTTTAACTTATGTTCATAATAAAAAATCCCGGGCCCTCCCTGGTGGCGCAGCGGGTTAATGCACTACAAAAGAAGCTTAAGCTACTTCCGCATGAATTTGATCCCCGCCTGCCGGGGGTGACCACATGGTGCGGCAGACCTTTCCTGACCGCGGGCTGCTCCCCTCAGCAGCGTACTTCATGAATCTGCCTGTTCTGCTCCCCACTCTGTCTCTGGTGAATCCTCTCACCCTCCGCATCTCTGGCCTGTACCCCAGTTCTGTATGCACAAATAAATAAATCTTAAAAAAAAAAATCCCGAACTCTTGGATGACTGTGTAAGATAGTGTTACCTTTAGTAGGTGCTAGAAAAATTGGAGTCATCGCCTGCCCTGTGTCCTCAAATGCAGAATGCTCTTGAGTGACTGCGTCCGAGACTCTGGTCTTTAGTTTTACCATCTGCAGTGATGACGTTGAATTAAATACATTTTAGTTCCGTTTTATCAGGGTGGGTGGCCCGGACAACTTTTGGATAAATGACTACGCTTTCCAATTCTTCCCCCTCACCCCTTTCTTTTTCTCCTCCCCTCATGGCATTGGGACTTTGGGGACAAGGAGCCTCCCATCATCTCATTTTGGGTGAGCAAAGCAGTGGGATCACATCCATTTAACACCCCATGCCCCTGCTTGGTTGTTCAGGGATTTCTGTCTTCCTTGGAATTGACCTAGTGGCTGTGGTACATAATTCTATTCCAAGTTTGCCTTTAAGTATTTCCCTCCCTAATCCCCTAAGTGCTCCTATGGCATGTTAAATGATGAGTGCTATTTTCTCAGACTTTGACTTCCCTTTAGTGTGTACCTGGAAAAGCAATCTGCTAGTCCACATGTTCCTGTTACCAAGTTTGTGAGGGATTTGAGTTAGAGAAGTGAGATGACAACTTGCTATTTGAATCCTTCTGCTTCACATAACTTTTGAACCTGAGGTAGTTTTCCATATTCCTTGCATCATGTCCTAGTTTTGATATCAGCATCACAAACTCTGTGATCTAGCTCCTTAGGCTTGAATGCTAGCACTGTAATTAATAGGAACTATGATTTTGCTTCAAGAAAATCCTTTCTCTCTAAGGTGATCCTGATATTCAAGACTGTCCATCTTCCTGTGGATGCAGAATTCTTGCTGGATGGCAAACTCAAGTGAGGTTGAGAAGAGCAATGCAAAAGCAGTGCATTAGGATCTATTTCCAAACATCCAGCATCCTTTTTCTACAGTGGCGTGTCATCTCTGGTATTCCTTTATCTTCTGCTTCTTTTCCTATCTGCTATATTAGTTTTGTTAAATGTTCCTTAAATTTTATGTGGCAACAATAATAACTTGTTAGGCAATTTCTATCATAGGAGGTGATATAATACCTCTGCTATTTCTGTCATGGCTGTCTTCTCTGTTAATAGATACTTAATAGAGAACAACTGGGCATGTGCTTATTGGGAATTTCCTGTGTGCTGAATAGTGAATTAAGCACTAGGGGAGAGGCACAAGATACCGTAGCTGTCTTTAAGGAACTTCAAATACAGTTGGGGAGACATGAGTAGAACCCAACCCAAGCAGACAACATCAGGTATAGGGTTGTCTGGAGTCACGATACAAGGTCAAAGAACAACACAATCAAGAGTCCAAAGTACTTGGGGGTCACCTTGTGGAGAAGTTTCATTCAAGCTTTGACAGGGTGATAAATTTGGAAGGTGCTGAAAAGTCAGAACTGAGCCACAACCAGAGGGAACAGACACAGAAAATGGAACTGGGAGGGAAGTACATGGGATCCCCAGGCACTGTGTCTATGGAAGAGGAAAGACTGCATTGAAGAGCAATGTGAAAGTCATGGGATGTGTAGGAAAATTAAAAAACAACATAGCCAGTAGACATATTCTACATTTGTAGTTGCTTCCCCAGGCATCTCTTAGACTCAAATGGTGAAAACTAATATCACTTGGCATCAAATTAGAAAATGTTGACCGCTGAAGGCAATATCTCTCAGATAGCAAAGGGATATATGAAATAGATCACCTGTGGAAATTCCCTACTATAGAATGAAAACTGGCTACAACTCCTATGATTTTAGTCTAGAAGAGGAGGGAAATCTGGAGATGAAAAGAAGATGTCTGAGCTCAGCTGCCCTAGGAATGTCCACAAGAGCAAGGTTGTGGGTGTTTCCCTGTTTCCCTTCTTAACCACCACAGAGCAGGGCTTCATGGTGTCTTGATGAGAATTTAATATGAGATCCATAAGTTTTGGGGTGCTGGTGAGCAGAGGACTGGTATCTGAAGCTCTAAACACCAGGAGACAAGCTAGTGAGCAGTTTATAACAGCAAAGCAAGGTGCTGACTAGGCACTAGCCTGTTTCCCCAGTTTGCTAGAGAATTCCCTGTTGGACAGATGTGTGCCGTGGAAGTGAGGGAGCAGGCATAAGGCTGTGTAGATTCAAACCCATAAGGTGATAGAGGCGATATAGCAAATTAAAACTGAAGGCATGGCTGGGGGCTGTGGACATGGGAAGTTATTCAGTGAAACAGTATGATTCACATCCAAGATGGTCCAGTGAGGGGAGAAAAGTGTCTGCTGTTTGGAATCAGCCTTAAATACGAACACGTGCTCAGATTAGTAACAGTGCCCTTCCTTACCCATCTAGCTCTTCTTACTCCACCTTTTCTCTTTTTTTTTCTACTCCCATATCCCAGAAACTCTAGGATTAAAGGTTAACTGGTTCAAAAACTCTGGGGTTAAAAACAGGACTAACATGCTTTTCATTGACTTTATAGCTGATCCTAGCTATGAAGAAAGGCAAGTCAGACTTTAGATCAACTTTTTATATGTAGCTCAGTATTCTAACTTTTAAATTAAGAATGCAGTGGGTGACAAAAGGTAAGGCATCAGGATAAAAAAAAGCAGTTATAATAAAGTAAAAACAAAACAAAACAAAACAAAACAATGAATAACTGTAAACCAGAAGCATTTTATGGGAGGTGGAGTGGGCAATAGGATCAAAAGTGGGGTGGGAAGAGTGAACGGAACTATGGTGATGGGAAATCCATGGGGATCACAACTGAGATGAAAAAATGCACAAAATGAAGAATGATGTAAAATAAATAAATAAATACTGAATGATTAGAGCACTTGGGAGGTCTAATTCTTATTGGGGGAAGATGGTGCATCCATTTTCTAGACCACAATAACAAACTGCCACAAACTGGGTGACTTAGATAAGAGAAAATTTTTCTTCCACAATTCTGGAGACTCAAGTATAAATGAAGACTGACAGGTACATGCTCTCTCTGAAAGCTCTAGGGCAGAATCTGATGAATGACTTTTTTTTTTGGCTTCTGGGGTTGCCAACAATCTCTGTAATTCCTTGGCTTGTAGGAGCTTCTCTCTGATCTCTGCCTCCCTCATGCATGTCTGTTTCCCTCAGTGTTATTGTCTCCCCATGGCATTCTCCTTGTTGTGTCTCATCTTGTAAGGCTGTCAGTGGAATAAGGACTCTCCTACTCTAACTTTGCTCTCATCTTAACTTATGCCTTAATTACCTATAGAAAGATTCCATTTCCAAATATGGCCACCATACAGGAGTTAGGGAGGGGTTTCAGCATACCTTTGGGGGGAAATAATTCAATCCACAGAAGTTGTGCAGATGTTGGCTTGCTTGACTCCTGCACCATAGAGACTCTTGCTACCTTGTCAGTTTCTAACTAGATCTTCTGTATTCTTCAAATGTACAGCATGAGCTTTAGGATCTAAAACAGTGTTTTCAGCCTATCTCTCTTAGGGATGTTACTACTGGAAATACATTTCTATATTTTGTCAGTTTCCTCCCAGTGTCTCTCTTCTTTCACATCATCAGAGCATTTGTAACAGAGGTTGAGAAGCACAACAGCACTGGAATCAGCACCATGTTGGTTCTTCTCCATGGACTTCTGGTTCTTCATGTGTGTTCCCCAGTTCCCTGGAAAGCCATATTCCTATTTCCTGTGAGATCTAGTTGTTCAGAGTTCCTCTCCTGTGTGAAGATTTCTTACACCAAAGAGCACTGTCAGCCAGTAAGCTGCAGTTCAGAGGCTTTGACTGATATATATTTTTTAAGATTGTATTTTTTAAGATTGTTTTGTTTTAAATCTCCCTC
The DNA here is from genome assembly GCF_000260355.1 of Condylura cristata. Lineage (NCBI taxonomy): Eukaryota > Metazoa > Chordata > Mammalia > Eulipotyphla > Talpidae > Condylura > Condylura cristata. Next base: position 5,949,089 of record NW_004567119.1, on the reverse strand, counting down.
TCCTAAGATCATGCTCAGTGAAGTAAGTCAGAAATAAAAAGAAAAATCCTGGATGGTTTCACTCATAGCAGGAGTGTAAGGGAACAGGGAAAAAATACATATATAGTAATTGTAATGAAGTAAAAATGAACATCAACTAACAACTATAAACCAGAGCCTTTCTAGTGGCGGGGTGGGGGTGGGGTGGAGAGGAACAGGATCAAAGCTGGGGCAGGAAGAGCCCATGGGACTATGGTGATGGCACAGGGGTGAAGTGGTGGTGGGAAGTCCATGGGGATTACAGTTGAGATGAAAAATGTACAAAATGAGGAATGATGTAAAAAATATATAAAATAAAATAATAAAATAAATCCCCTTTCCTGACTACAGGGTATTCTTTTGATACTTTCCACTGCTTCAACATACCAGGTATTGTTTCCTGTCAGTATCTCCACCAATGACTTGAAATATTGTCTCCACACATGTTTGCTCCATGAGTCTCACTTTTTTTGTGTCCCTTCGGGTTTGTTGTGGCTTCTTTAAAGCCCAGACCCTGGCTTGCAGAGGGCTCCCCAGGAATTTTCTGAAAGGGGCTGAATATTCCCAGAAACAGACGAGGGCCAGTTTCTTTACGTGAGCCTTGAAGTATATCACAATTTCTTGGAGGGCTCTTTATAATACAATCCTCTGCAAAATCAAGGGAAGCCTCTACGGTGGAGTGATAGCTTACTCCTCTTGAAATGCTGTACAGTCTCTCCCAATGACCCACGCAAAGGCTAAAAATGACTACTTCCTTTGTCATCTCAGAGTCTAATGAATAGATAAACAAATTTGGTCACTTCTTATCTGATATGTCAGGCCATGTGGTCATTTAGAACAATGATTTTCATTGGGGTAGCAAGATTTTTTATAAAGGGAGAATCATAATGATAGTAATAATAATGTTTATAATTATATCAACTAACATTCATTAGTTCTATGTCCTTTGTGTTTACCTCATCTATTTATCATAGCTCTATAGAGTAAGAGTAGGGAGATTTATTAGTCACATATTAAAGATGAAAAGTGAAGTCTTACAGAGTTTAATTTACTTACTCAAATTCACATAGCCAGTAAGATGTGGTCACATTCTTGTAATAACTGTGATTGATCAGTTGATCAATGTTGCATTTAACCATTAACATTTCTTCAGCCAAGAACTCTTTTTAGGGGTAAATTTAAAATTCTTATCTGTCTCTATGGCAGTTCTTTCTGGAAAGCTGTTGCTTAGACTCGAATCTCTTATACTCTAGTCTGAACATTCAGATAATGATGCAATAAAATCTTTTATGGGATACTCCTCAAGATTGTTATATGCTAAGGGAGGGAATAAGATATATTTTCATAACTTTTGACTTCTATAAAATACTTTCCTCTTTGCTGTGGCATAGAAAAGCTTTGAAATTGCATCTCATAAGGAGGGCATTTTGCAATTATTTACAGAGTCATCCCACAATATCTCATTTTATCATTTTTGCGGAAAGACAGAATAGAAAAACATCCAAAATTTCATGAATATTTTAAAATCCTTACTCACTGGGGGAGGGCAGAAAGTAGTTTAGATAATTGCAAATTCCATTTTAGTCAGTTGTATTCCAAGTAAATATTCAGCCCAACATGGCTTACTTCTTATCTTTTGAAATGATGAAAGCTAATGATTTTCCTGGCTATAGTCCTAATCTTGTTCCATGTGAGAAAGAGAGAGAAACATAGGAAAGTGGGCTGAGACCTGCTGCAGGCTCCCCTTTTCTCAGCTGCATGGGTGAGGGTAACTTTGGGAGAATTATTTGGTGTTTAAAGAAATTGGTTCTCAAGGAAGCTGCTGAATGCAGCTGAATATTTGTTAAATGATTTTTTTTTTGTCTGACCTTTGTTGCTAACAAATCTTCAAGAAGTATTTAAAGGGTAAAAAGTGGCCCTCCCTGGTGGCGCAGCGGGTTAAAGCACAGCACTGAGAAGCTAAAGCCACTTCTGCATGAGTTCAATTCCCGCCTGCCCTGGAGGTGACCACATGGCGTGGCAGACCTCTCCTGACCCGCCCGCTGCTCCCCTCAGCAGTGGACTTCATCGATCTACCTGTTCTGCTCCCCGCTCTGTCTCTGGTGAAGCCTCTCACCGCCCCTGAGCCTCTGGCCTGTACCCCAGTTCTGTATGAACAAATAAATAAATCTTTAAAAAAAAATAAAGGGTAAAAAGGAAGGTTGTTTTTACTAATCTTTTATCTCTTTGCCTACAGAACCCAAAGAAATGGTGTTACCTGGCAGAAGATTTGCTGTTTTTTACGAAAAAACAGACCAAGGTAATGTTTATTTTAAACTGCTTTTGTTTTAGGATATTTAACTCTGACACATTTTCTATGATCAACTGGTTTTAGCTACTGCATAAACCAGCCAAAATAAGTAAATTGGTATCTGCAAAGTAAAGGAATGAGCTGTGTGTGAACACTACATTCTGAAATGTACAGAAGCTTATCCAGAATTGTAGTTAATGGTTTATTTCCTGACATTCTACTTTTTCATTTATGTTAATATGAATCTTGACTGGGAGATTGCATTGTCTTTGTTTGGAAATAATTCCAATTAGTAAATCAGATTTACAAATGATAGACAATAAGAGAATTAGCTTCTTGCCTGGGTACCAAAATGAGATTTAAGCATTAGACAGATGGCTTTGCATATTATTTTTTGAATATGCAAACAAATTCAGTACAAATCTTAGAAAACCACCAAGTTTTATGAAGATACCCTCATAAGAAACCACATTTTTTTTTTGAGGGGGGAAGATTGAATTATATCATACTGTTTTGAATAGCAGAACTGATGATGCTTGCATATTTAGTTACTAAATTCTCAAATTGCTATCGATTTATATACATATATTAGGCTAAGACTAAGAACACTCAAGTGAGTATTCTAATGACATATAGTTGCAAACAGTGCAAGGAAAGATGCAGATCTGGCATACATGGATGCTTACTGAAACTATCACCTCAGAAGAGCTTTTTAATGGAAAAGTTTCTGAAAAGTTAGAATTGTGAGGGGTCAGACTCATTTATCAATACTATCCACTTAGTTTTGATCATACGATGTATATATAGTGACATCATATGTGTGTGTGTGTATATATATATATACACACACATATGCACACAATAGATGTATTGAAATGTGTAATAGGCTGCATATAAATTATGACTGATTGTGCTTTATTTTTGACAACTTGTTTAATTCCTAGTAACACATAGTGCTAAAACAAAGGTAGCATTTAATTTTAATGGACATCTGCAGAAAACTTGTTTCTGAACTTTAATGTGCATTTGAACAAAAATAGCTGGTTGATTTACAAACTAGAGTGTTCTACTTATTTCTGACTTTCAGTTAACTCTTCAAAAGTGGGGCAATCCTTTAAGAAAAATAGCTTCTCTCCTCTATAGGGGATTTTGAATTATAGGCACTTTGTTCAGGTCTTATTTGTCCAAATACTTTGCCTCAATAACAAAGTATCTTTCAGTATTAATGACATTATTTAAGAGTTGCCATTGCCTGGAAATATTAACTGACTCCCCAAAGAGAAACATTATAGTGAGGAGTGGATGCTGTGGAAGAGGTTAAAACTGAACTGTGTGATATGATAGTGGTATTGGGAGGTAAATGGTAGAAAAGTGTTGAGCGGAAATCCATGTCTGATGTCAGTAAAGAGAGAAAGGAACACTGAATGAGATGGAACCAATGAAGAAGGTCGAGGATCCTTTGGATTCAAAGTGAAGGCTAAAAAGTAAAAGGAATGTAGGATGCTTTCCTGTGAAGTTTTCTGTTCTTCAGAGGTGTGATAAACTTCCTGAGAGATTATTATTATCTGGGATGTGTGCCTTTGTGTGCAGTTGCTAGTGGGCAGGGAAGGGGTGACTGGGTTGGGAAAAATGGCAGCGTTCATGGCATCATCTGTGAAGTTGACCTTTGGATTCTTTGTAGTAGGAATGTTTGCAAAATCCTGTTAATAACACAAAGAGTGCAAGTGTCGTAATGTTCTGTTCCTATTATCTCAGCCGGTATATAAGTACTTGCATTTCTTTGTAAGGACTGGTGAAAGTGCTATTTTTAGACAAAAGGAGCTTTGGGCATTTCCTCAGTGGCACACGGTGACTAATGTGCTCGTTTGTGTAGGACTGTTTTTGGCAGTGAGCTCCCCAGGCAGTCTCTTGGATGAACAGGCATTTTTGTGCATGCAGATACCTGACAGTTCTACATCTGAATCTTTTTAGGGGTATTTAAATAACTCTTTATGTAGCATTTTATTATGTGATGCTATGTCTCTCTGTTAGTCACAATACTCATAATTTTGTCATTCAAAGAGAGAGACAACTTCAAGTTGTCAGGTCATAATATTCTGTATGCCTAGTAAGAATATATTTAAAAATGGAGACAGATATTCTATTCTACTTTATATGGGGTTATTTGTCCTGGAAATAGACTGAGTTTCAATTAAGAAAACTTTATGTCTGTAATTTATTTTTGTTATATAGGAATATTAAGTATTATTCTTAGATATATTTAACTTTTTTCTGAAGGAAATTAAGGATTCAGCAATTTTTTGATATATTCTAGGTTGAAATGTAGGTTTAGTATAAACACCGTTATGGGAATTGAAGATAAAAAGGTGTCACTAGTTTAGTTTATGGTGTTTCTGATATTCAAGAGCACTAAGAGATATTATAAATATACTTTTTGGAAATTCTTGTTTTATTGTAGTTTATTATTATTGACTACAGAATACTTAGTATATTCACATGTTGAGATTTATTTTAAGATTTATTTATTTATGCATACAGAACTGGGTACAGGCCAGAGGTGCCGGGGTGGTGAGAGGATTTACCAGAGACAAAGTGGGGAGCAGAACAGGTAGGTGGACGAAGCACACTGCTGAGGGAAGCAGTGGGTGGGTCAGGAGAGGTCTGCCACGCCATGTGGTCACCTCCGGGGCAGGTGGGGATCGAACTCACGTGGAAGTGGTTTAAGCTTCTTTGTGCTGTGCTTTAACCCGCTGCGCCACTAGGGAGGGCCTACATGTTGAAGTTTTTAAAGGAGAAAAATAATTCTTGAATTTTAAGAATTTGCCATTAATTATATTTTGTAGTATTTATTAAAATACCTACTATGAAGTAACAATGGAAAGTAAAGCCTCCTATCTGGAGGTTGGTTAGTATGATAATAATTATGGATTTAAGTGAGCTAGAAATAAATCTACTCAGCAAAACCAGTCAAACTGCAAAAAAGAAGATGTATCTGGTCTGAGGTTAAGGGGGTTGGGAGGGAAGGGTCAATAGTCACAAGGGGTGAGTGGGTGTGGGGGGGTTAGGTTTAGAAAGATGTGGGAGAATAGCAAAAATGAGCCCATGAGACATAAATGACATTGCTTAAAAACTACTGGTGTGTGATGAAAGTTGTGATGTAATTGTCACAATACCCAAAATGGATTTCAAATATATTATATTGCAGAACTTTGAAGAAATAGCTATAAGATTAGGCAAAGCCTGCTTCCAAAGAATACTCATGCTGTGAGAGAATAAATCACTGAACATTTTCACAGAGAAGTGGTTAAAAGTAATTCCTAAAGAGGACTTTACATGTGAAAGCTCGAATATGGTAATTTTAAAGAATTTGACTCTTTAGATTTTTGTCATTTTCAAAATTTCATGGTATTCTTCACTCTCTTGAGTTTTACATTCTGTGAGCTGTTCCATCTTTTCAACATTTTTAAAAAGTTCACAAGACTAATAAGCCATGGCATTGCCTAGACTGGCTCCTCCTAGTTCATTTTCTTCTATTGATTCTCCACTTATATTTCTTACCTTATTTGTTTCTTTCTTACTCCACTCTACACCCTAAATATTCTTGTTTTTCCTTATGCTGAAAATTCTGCTCTGAATGCCTGATCTTATTCCTTCCTATTCCCAAACCTATATAATCTTAAATTTTTTTTTAAGAACACATCAGAATTTCTCATTGCAAATTACTTTTCTACCTTAACACGTTTCATTTAGTAAAGTCACCTAATTGCAGGGGATGTCCTACTGTCACTGATTTGCATATTTGCCCCCTAATAGTTATCATGTGTGCTGTCGATATGGTGTGCATATACACATATATATACATATCACAGATATGTAAGATATATGGCACACATATAAATATGTATGTGTAATTTTGTTTCATTATGTATAAGGATATACACACAAATACATGGAATTTTTTTTTTTCATTAATATGATTTCAAAGAAAAATTCTTTCTTTCTGTCATTTACTTTTCTTCCCACTTACGAATGAAGCAGAGGTAGTTTGTATGAATGAGCTCCTTGCAGCTCTAGGATTTCCATTGAAGGGATATTTAAAAGACTAGAAGATACTTTTGTTACTAAGAGAGTTAGAATTTAGCTATGCTTTGTATTAATTAACAGTACCTTGACTACCTACTCTCCTTTTATGACATCTTTTCAATGAGAATAGAATTGGAATTCAAATATACTAGTTGTAGGTGAATAATTTTCAGCCATGGAAACACACTCTCTTCCCCAAGGGACACTTGCTTAATTTAATCACCATTGTCTTGGTGCCACTATGCATGTGATGGAAGAAAGATCTAACCTGAGCTAGCTAGTCCTGTTACCTAAGAGCAAAGTGCTGCCTTATGAGGACACCATTGAATATCAGAGTCAATAGAAGAAAAAGTTATAATATGCCACTTCACACATTTATTCATTTAGCAATTCAGTGTTTATCTGTTTACCTTCTAAATTCATAATTTCTCTGGCTAGTGTTGGGATACATGCAAAACTTAAGAGTCTTAAGAGTCTTTTACTTGTTCTATACACACACACACTTTTTATAGATGTATTTTGTAGCTGATAGAGGCTAAAAATTACACCCCTCTGTGAACTACAAAATATGCCCCTTTCCATGCTTGTGGTAGTTGCCTCTGTGCTTCTTTTCCACATCACTTTTAATTTCTCCCATAGTCTTTTGAATACCATCATTTATGTGGATGGTTTGTAAAGCCATACTTATTAGCATTCCTGATAAGGTATTTCTGAGTTTTCAAAAACTGTTGACTACTATGTTTAAGAATTTTGTGGCCATTTGGAATATGCATGTACACTTGTGGATGTGTGGTCTGGAAGAAACATCCCCCACTCTAAAGCAGCAGTGCCAACCTAAGACGTGAAGGTGGGATGGGCGTGGCTGATTGGAAGTTGAGTGAAATTATGTCTATTGGGAATGGGGCAAGGCCTTTGGGAATTGGGATTCCCAGGGAATTGGACTAATTTTTGATAGATGTTTGTAGGTAGGCTTTGAGGGAGTCAGGCTTTAGCAAATGTGTTAATGTTCATTTTTTCAGCTTTGCAGTGCTAACATGACTGGCAGGGGAAACAAGTACTGGAGACAGACCTGGGCGTGCAGAGGAAAATGGGGTGATGTGGGGTCCACTAGATCTTAGTGCACACCTGTGCTCTCTGTGCCTCTCCCCAGATATTTTTAATGCCTGTAGCATTTTAAAAATTGTGCCACTAGATGTCAGCAGCAGCCTCCTAGGGTTCCTGTGGCTTTAACTTAAAACAACAAAGAGACGATAGTTTATTAGAACATCTTACATGAGTAATCAATATTCATGTTAAAAGTTTACGAATTATGTTTTTGAGGCACGAGGAGGAAGATTACAAACATCATAGATAACTTGAAACTAGTTTAAAATCTAGTTTCTGGTCTCATGTTGCCAGTGAGTTTTAATCCCAGGATTCTCTCTACGGAAGAGCGCGCATAAAGAACAATGTATGAGACCGAGTCATTTGTCAGGAATTACACCTGATGCCAGAGTGCTGAACATCTGATTCAGTGCTTTATGATTCATTTATGCCATGATTGCAGGAGCATTTGTGTTCGGGCTTGTTCCATTCTGTTTTTGTAGAAGTACTTTTGGTGTGATAGCCATCGGAAGATTGTGCGCTATTAATTTTTCAGCATCCACATCTGTGTACTGTTTACTTAGTAATGTCTCGGCTTTCTGGATCTGTGCTCCTTTGTTACAAGATACTCAGCACATTTTGATAGATGCCAGTGAGCATTGTGGATATTTGCTCACCATTTGACAGAGAAAACAACCATCAGATATGAAGAAAGCATCTTTTATGAATTATAATTCATTTGATTGTTTAGTCCTTAGAAACAATAGGTTAAGAGTTTCTCAAATGCTTTCCCCCCCAGAAATTAAGAGGAAATTGCAGTATTGACCAATGTTCAATATCATTGTGATCTTCCTTTAAATAATAGCTAATGTCTGTTCAAACCAGATTCACATTAGTGGGAAAATTTAGGCTAATTTTTTGGGATTTAGTCAAGAATTCAGTCTGAGGTAACTGGCTATTAGTTGATCATGGACCACGTAGTTTTTAAATGACTTTGGAAAGGGTAGAGTTGTTTTCATTTTTTTTCCCTTGGAAAAATTCTGCTTTTAATGCCCTAAAAAAATCTTAAGAAAATCTGAAAAGAGAATTATGAAAGCATGTCCTTTCCTGGAACCAGTTATACCAAGGAAACATTAATGTAAATGCTTATCATATGCTTGTAAGATTTTTAAAAATTGAAAACAGTGAGATAAGTCAACTAGTACTGAGGCTGAAGAAGTAATTCCTTTCATGCTGAAGTTGCTATATTTGAGAATTAATTATTGGTTAAACCTCAGAAAATTATCATTATATTTCTTACTTTTTGCATTTCTATTTTCAAATTTCCAGCAAAAGACCTTTCCAAGATTTCTTCCATGACTCTGGTTGTTATTTTTTCATTATGTCTGTAGGTGATGAAAAAAACATTTGAAATCATGCTGCAATTCCTTGACCCAAGTAATTTCCTTACAAGGAGCAGGTACGATGAGTAAGTGCTGGCAGTAAGTGGAAGGTGTGTTACTGGCCAGATGTTTGCTCAAGGCACTGTCAACATTGAACCTGCTGTGGAAGCGCACATCTCGCTTGAACTCTGTTGCAGCACTTAACCCCCTCACAGGGGTTAGGGCTGGGCTGTGACCTGGGCATCTGTCATGAGTCTGCTATTTTCTTCATCATTTGCAAATAGTTAAATGACACACATGCTCATAAGTACGTTGAATAGAGATGCTTCTGGTTTCAATAAACTTTTTTTGCCCCACTCTGTGAAGCTCACCCCTATTTCCATGGCCCCAGTGTATGCCTCAGCCCCATGTGTGCTTACCTATGCACTGGCTTGGTTTAAGTCACAGTGTAGAGAAGGTCAGATTCCCTTTGGGCTTTTGCAGCGATTCAGACACTTCAGTCTGACATTAAACAACACTTTTCCTCTGTAGCATCCCAAATCCTACCTGATTCATCACTCAGATATTGCTTTTCAGCCCATACGACCTGACGCTAACCACCCACCCCCACTTAAGATTTACAGATTTCTACCTCGATGATTTTGCATGTATCATCCTCTTTCTTCTCTCCCCCAACTTATTATTCTTCATGTAAGAGACAACAAAATGGAGTAAGGATATGTCTTGGATCCAGACAGTCTGTATCAAGTCCCAGATCATGACTTCATATCTTGCTGTTGCTGTACCCAACGCAATTTGTTTAACTTGTGGGGTCTCACAGTGGCTCTTTTACAAAGCCAGGAAAGAAAAATAATTTATATTATTGGTGGGGAGTTGATGTGAATTGTGGATGTTGATATTAAAATAGTTACTGTTAAAGTGTAGCTGCTTACTATGCAGTAGTTGCTATTCATTTTGTTAAGTGAATTTCAAAATTCACGTTCATAAAATTTGTCTCAAAAGTTACTTTTCTTCATAGTCATCATTCTGAAGATGTGTGTTTGCAGCTCAATCTGCCTATCCCACCAGTGCTTTTATATTAGCTTATCTCTATATTAACCCTCTTGTTATAGTATTTTCCTCATCAATAAATAAAAAGAATAATAGTGATTATAACATTGAGAGTCATTGCAAAGACATCATTAGAAAATAAGATTAGCATTTTGCTTTTTGTGTGTGTAAAGAAGTGGACCAGGAGCTTTACTTATATTGAGTTGTCATTCAACAATCTGCACATGCCTGGTGGTGATGAATTCACATTTAGACCCATTGAAGAAGGAAATGGAGGGAGGCCAGTGACCAAAGTCCACAGAATGGACCAATAGAATTGGGCTCACAAGAGAAGTCACAACCTGAGCTGGAGTTTTGGAAATGTATAGAATACGATTGACAGTGTGTAAGTGGATGGATGACTTCTTGGAGAAAGAGTGTAGATGGCAAGGAGCTGCCATGATCCCCCTCAGCGCCCCCATCACACATGGAGGGGCAGGTTATGGATCTTTATTTCTCCAGATCCAGGGACTAGACAAGAGGTGGGCATATGACCTAAACAGAATTAATTGCAGCTAAAAGAGTCTCTTCCTTTAGGATAAAATATTTTCAGGGTGTATTTTAGAGTTGCCATTTTGCTCTTTCATTTGAAGAAGATCATGAGACAGTTTAAAAGAAAAACAAGCGAGAAAGAGACAAGAAAAAGGATGAATAAGCAAGTGATAATGATGCAATTGCATCATTTGTGCTACTGGATCCATCCACATTTGGTACTTTAAGTTTACTAGTTTTTTGTTTTTTTTTTT
>NW_004567119.1:5928524-5934973 GCF_000260355.1 Condylura cristata | reverse complement strand
GAGACTTGTGTCGTCATTGTCATTCTTCTCCAAGTATTTTCTAATTTCATCTTTGATCTCCTCATTGATCCAAAGGTCTTCCTAAGTTTACTAGTTTCTTAAAACAATACATTGATTTTTGTCATTAGCCTGGATTGACTAAGATTTTATCACTTGAAGCCTAAATTATTTTACCTAACAGAGATCGAACATATTGCATATGGCTATAAGTAATATATCTGTCCCAAGTGCTCTTCCTGAGCCTCTTTGATGCTTCCCATTAAGACCTGAGAACTGTTTTCCTTTTCCGTGATCCTTGGAAGTCTCGTGTCTTCTCTGATGATCATAGTCCTGTAGAAGTGATGCAATGTGACTTCCAAAATTAGGTTATAAAGAAGAAATACAACCCTCTTGACATCCCTCTTTCTGGACACTTTCCCCTTGAAACTGGGTCACCATGTTGTCAGAAAGTCCAGACTTCACAGAGTAGCCAGTTGTACAGGCTTCAGGCAAATGGTCTATTCACCAGCCCACAGCTACTGGGCATCATGGGCATGAACCAGCCTCTAGATGACCTCGTCTCCCAGCTTTGGTACCACTCAGGTACATGAGTGCATGCTCCACCATGGCTCCACCCAGGATATACACTTATGAGCAAAAATGTCACTGATTTAATCCACTAAACCTTGGGGTAATTTGTTAGACACAAACATTACATTCCCACCCTACAGACACTTCTTAGAACTCTCTTTTCCTGCTCAAGCATGTCAGTCCCTGCTCTCACCCAGTGACCACCATACCACTGATTAAATTTAATTTACCAAATAGATATGGACTTTTTTTTTACCACTTCAAACCTTCTATTCCTTGTCCCCACTGACTTTATAATATAGTTTTTCTTGGTTGAAAATCATCTGGGCACATGGCTTGGGGATACCTACATCTACTATGCCCTTGTTAAAAGTGTGGGTGTCCTGGCTTGATGAATTCAACTTGTATTTTCAGTGCCATGTTCTCCATGTTCTTTAATATGGCTACTGCTAATCAGATATGGTTATTTTAAATTTGATTTCTGAAACAAATAAAATTGCATTTCAGTGTTCTAGCTACACTAATCACATCTCTAGTGTCCACAGTTTATATGTAACTACTGGTAACATGTTGAAGAGTGCAAAGTGAGGGGCATTTCCCCCATCTCAGTAATTCCTTTGTATAAGTTCCACCTGCTTTTATTCTACTCTTTTCAATGGTGCTGCTCCGATCTGTAACTCACATGTGGGCGCCGCAGTTAACCCCTTAAATACTGGCATGCAATGACAAAATTCTTTTGTCTATGAGCAGAACTCTAAATGACCCAACCTCTATTTCCATGAGAGGGCAGAGATGAGGATCTCTGCTCCAATTAATTCAGTTCTATTTCATTTACACTCACGTGAAAAGGTTGCTTTTGAAGGCTTACCTCTTTCATTTGTATTCCCTGGATATGTGGCCAATGATTTATTTCCTTGGCTACATTAATTCTCGTTCTTCAGTCTGGACTGATTTCAAAACAACTCAACTCACGGATGTTTTCCTAGTAACAAAAGATATCCCTCTGAAAATACTTGGAAGCCCTGTTTTCCCAGCAGAGTCCTTTTAGGAGCACGCAAGGCTTCTGTTGACTTGAATGTGAACTCTGGCTGTGGAGTGGATATTACTACCTTAAAAAAAGAAAAGAATAACTTCAAGGCAAAAAGGGCCTTTATTCTCCATGGGTTTAAGTTTCCTTGAAAGCTTGTGTATTGATTTTCCTCATAACAATGGAGTCTACAAGCTATAAAAGAAGAAAAACAAAAAGAAACAGGGAAATAGTATCAACAATCAACAAGTTTATTCACCAACTTTATCTCCTTGGTAATCAGCCACACAGGGCTGTGGAATGAAAGTACCACCAGCCCCAACCCCAGTTTTTATTATGCAGACTCGAGAATTGAGCTGCTCTGAAGAGAAAACTATCATTTAAACTTTCAAGCAAGGGTCCCTTCTGGTCAGAAGAGATTAATGCTGTATTGATGTCATTGTGTGAGGAGAGTGTTAAAGGCAGAGTGAACAGGAGAGAATGTGCAGTGCCGTGCAGGGAAACTTTGTGCCGTTAAAAGGGTGCTGATTTCGAGCGCTCATCACTAGCTCCCACTGCCTAGGAGCCCACATTCAGATGGTCCCGGCAGGAAGACATCTTCCAAATTTCCGACCCACGTGATGACACTTTAAATAATCTATAATCAGGTAATTTTAGAAAATGCTGCATTTTTACTCCCTCCTGTAGTTTTATTATGCACATTAGAATATTAGTCTTTGAAAATTCTGCTGTAATGAAACCTGTTTAACTTGGTTTAACCCAGAATTTCCTAAAATTAGTGCACCATGAAAGCTTTTCCATTTTACTATGTTTTTATGCACTGCTCATTATAGCCAGTGGTCCAAAGTGACAGTGAAGCATAGTTTATGAATTGCTGCTTTAGACTAATACAGCGATTCCCAAGAGGGTTTGTTTCACAACACAAAAGCTAGCAGAGAAGAGTAGCACTTTAGCCATTGCCAGCCAGCCACACATGTTATCCTTCTGTGAGCACAGGACCAAGACCAGAGTGTGAGGGCACCGCATGGAGAAGCACTGCCCTAGGAGGACTGTCGTGCAGGGCACAGGAAGGTCAAGATGGCCTTGGTCTCAGCAAGGTCCGTCCTGGGATGTGAGACTTTCAGAGTTTTGTTTCTGGGAAGGTCCATTTTGGAAGGGTCATAAGGGTGATGATTCGCTACAGAACATTTAATAGTTCATGTGACTTCCAAGTCACATTTGCTCATTTCCTTCCCCTTCATAAATAACCATTTCTCAGAAGAGTAGGTTATTCTCACTGTTTCTCCTTTTCCCCTCAACCATTCACTCTTTGACCTATACCAATCTTCACTTTCTCTAGTAGAACTCTTTTTTCCTCAGGTAACCAGTTATTATTATTATTTTTTAATTTGCCAAATGCATTGAGCTCTACCTGGCAGAACTCATTGACTTCCATGATTCTCTGTATCTACCTGTCTGTCTATCTATCTGTCATCTAGCTAGCTAGCTATCGATCATCTGTCTGTCTACCTATCTGTCTATATATCTATCTATGTGTATATCAACCATCTATCTATCTGATGTAGCATTGGATTATAATATTGTATAGGCTTCAAATGCACAGCCTTTAAAATGAACATCTATATAAACTACATTATAGTCACTGACAGAATCCAGTTCCCGTCAGTCACCATATAGTTGACACCCTTTACCTGCTTTATCCATCCTGCTTCCCCCCTTACTCTGTTGTCTTCTTATAGTCTAAGATTTGTTTTTGTTTTGTTGAGATCATTCATTTATAATTTTTTATCGGCCCACATATGAGTGAAATAATTTGGCATTTGTCTTCCCCTATGATTTGTTTCACTTGGTATAATTCCCTCAGTTTCTAACTTAGAGCTCCTGTGCTTCAAAATTGTATTCCTAGATGTATCTCAATCTTATGTCCAAAATTGATCTTATGAACTTGTCTTCTAAACCTTTTCTTCCTATAGATCATTGGTGGGTGTGACAGATTAGTGCTTATCAGTCAGGATTGCTGTTCTCAGTGTTTTAATACCAAGATCATGAATTGAAAATCCACAAAGCTGGAGGCCCACAGGTTTGTTTTTTCTGTCATTACTTCAGTGAGCCAAATTGAAGCAAGTATATATATGCAAACTTTAGATTTCCAGGTTTAAAAGTACAGTCAGGAAATCTGGGAATATTTCACTGGAACTGAGAAATGTCTGTTTCCTTTAGAAAATACTTGCATTCTCCACTCAGCTCCGTCCTCATCATTAAACACAATGTGCATTACTGCTCTCTCACGTGCTTGTCACTCATGGCTATAGGCATAAGAGTATGACACCCCTACTTACACCTCAGCTGATGGGTTTGTCTTTGGGATCAGCAGGAAAGGCAGCTTCTTTCATTAGCCTCAGGTCAGTGGATTAATGGTTTTTAAGGTCTGGTTGCTATCTCTGTTGACTGAATTCTGGGTACTGATTCATGTTAACAGAGCACATGAGACAGGTTTTAGACAAATACACACTGCTGGCCAGACTAGTTGAGAACAGGGCCCCCTTTAACTATGTGTTGGGCCACTTAGCAGCTAAGCTTTTCCTTCATTTACTGATCCAGTCTCTCAAAATTGTTATGAAGTACCTTGTGTGTGTCTAAGTTTTTGCTTTTCCAAACTTACAAAGGTAAACAAACAGGACAGATATTCCCCATAAACCTTAAAAACCCGGAAAGGAAAATAATTTAACAATTATAACACTGCCAAGGAATAATTTAATAAATTAGTATAATTCATCTGTTACTGAACTCACTATCCTATACATAAATGCAGTGTCATCTTCTTTTTTTTAAAGATTTATTTATTTATGTACACAAGAACTGGGGTACAGGCCAGAGGTGTGGGCAGTGAGAGCATTCACCAGAGACAGAGTGGAGAGAGCAGAACAGGCAGATGTACTGAAACACACTGCTGAGGGGAGCAGCGGGGATATGGGAGATGTCTGCTGCACCATATGGATCAATCAGCTCCTTGGCCAGGGATTGAATTTATGCTGCAGTGGCTTCAGATTGCCTCCTAGTGCTGCACTTTAACCCTTTCTGCCACCAGTGAGGGCCCAGTGTCATCTTTTTTTAATTACAGTAACATTCTCATAACGGCAGTTGGTTTATTGCTGAAAATCACTCTTGCCCATATTCATTGAGCGGCGTGTCACCCCTACTATGAAAAATACCCCCCTCATCATGCCTCAGTTGTGTTTAGACTTGTCTTCCAAGTGAATGAGTACCTATGGTTGTCCATTCTGGCCTCCTTACCTTTGCGTGCTGTGCTGCTGCTGATGGCGCATGAGTCCTCTGCACTGGGAGGCTTGCCTGTCCATCCTGGGTTAGTTCTTCTGAGGCACCCTGTTGACTTTGGGGAGAGGTACTGCCTCCTTTTGTCTCAAGGACAGCCATGACTCCTAACTAGCTGAAGATCGCGTGTTAGATGCACCATCTCCCTCAAGGTCCTAAGGAGAATGTTCCCTGATGGGCCTTGCGGGATGGTGGCTCCAGAAACTGGCCACTCTTCTACAATGCTGGCCTGGGGCTGCTGGCCAAGGCCAGAGCCCAAGTGGACCTCTTCATGCCAGTGCAGGTTGGTTTCCTTTCACTCCTGGAATTTTTCCAGTTTCCCATATGCTTCAGAGCTTGGTACCGCTGTATTCTGGCCACAGAGAGAGGAGCCCTATTCCAGGGCTAATTCTGAGAAATGTTGATAATTGCAACATTCAGTCTTTCAGGGATAATGGGACATGATGTAGGTGATTAAACTGCCCCAGAGAACACAAGCTATATATTTACTCTACCCATCAGCACCAAAGCCTGAGCGGGTACACTTAATGGGACCCTCTGGACTCATCACTAAATTTGGAGGCACATTTTACTTTTGTTCTCCTGACACTATTACTTTCCCTTCTTGGCACTCCGCTGAAGCCTTATCCTGTCATTTATACTCCTTCTTTTGTCCCCTTAATAGTGAATTTATCCTTAATAGCATTGTGGCCTAATCACATCCAGCTGGCTGCCAAACATATTATTGTTATTATGAAATATTTACTCATCGTTTTTAAAAAGTGAAAACTGCCGTGGTGGAAGACCAGGGAGCATAAGCAGAGGGGTAATAAACGGGGTAATAAGTGGTTTGCTTGTTTCTTAAACAAGGGTGCTCTTAGTGTGTTTAAAAGAAGGAATGGAGAAGTGAATGGTTTTTGGAACTGATATTTAAAAGAAAAAGAGTTCTTTATCCTATGGTGGGAAGACATACAGAAATACTGTTGTATAGAAATCTGACTGGTAGTTCCCATCTTTGAAGATCTGATTCCCTGTAGATTGCATTGAAGGGACACCAGACTTTCCGCAGAGAAGGACTAAAACCATCTTCAAATCCGTATTATGCCTTTGTGGGAAAGAGATGTTGGACAGCCTCTCTGTCTAGCTAACATTCCTGGAGTTGAACATGACAACTCAGAATTCGAAGGCATACACACCCAGCATGCACTCACACACTGACATCAGAGTCCTTAGTTCTTTATTTTTATTTATTTAGGTATTTTAATTTACACTAAAATTTTACCTTTTAAAAAATTTTATTTATGCATACAGAACTGGGGTACAGGCCAGAGGTGCAGGGGTGGTGACAGGATTCACCAGAGACAGAGTGGGGAGCAGACCAGGCAGATTGACAAAGTACACTGCTGATGGAGAGGTCTGCTGCACCATGTGGGTCACTTCCAGGGCCGGGGGCCAAACTGACACTAAATTGGCTGCATCCAGCCTGCAGTGCTGCATCCTAACCTGTTGCGTCACCAGGAAGGGCCATATTTTTTTTTTT